>NC_086102.1:56726443-57028329 GCF_963921235.1 Mobula hypostoma | reverse complement strand
TCAGCAGAGTTCCTTGATGCTACACTTGATCAAACGCTGCCTTGACTCTCACCTCACCTTTGAATTCTGCTTTTTGGTCCATGTTTTGATCAAAACTGTAGTGAGGTTTGGAACCAAGTGGTTCAGGTAAAATTCAAGTAGGGCATCAATGAGGAAGTTGCCAATTAAATATTTAATTATAATGGTATGCCCCATCAGAATCAGAATCTGGTTTAATATTCCTGGCATATTTAATCATGTATATTTTATCAGTACAATGTGTTTCATTATTTTGATTAACGACTACTTTGGCAGTACTTGGCAAGCAATTGTAAAAATGAAAGGTATCCAAAATATGAGCTTTACTGCAAAATAAATATTTCAAGCCGTCCTGTTCCCCAAAAGGTGTCAATCTCAAACTTTCCAAAACTCACAAGCATAACATAAGCGATTATAAAGTTCAGGTTCAATATTGTCCATCTGATTTCTTGTGTCAATGCATCTTATACTAATTTTATTGTTGGTGTTGCTGTGTCAGTGAAACCATAAAAAAACCCTCTAAATCTTAAGAAACCATTTCACAGGCATGATTAGCCCTGGGCTACTCTTAAAGAGTAAATGAATATCCTCATTTTAGTCTTGCACTTCGAGGGCTTTTACTTGAGTTGGGTCCATTGTTAAATATTATTGTTGTGCAATATGTGCTATGTAAAGGTTTCAACCAAAGCCAAGGTGAATTTTGTGAACTAATGGCTATTTACTCCCATCATAATATTTTAATTTTGCTTTGATATGCCACTGTTTTTAACAATGGTATTATATTGCAGCAGATGGATTCTGGTCATGATAGAAAGGATTATCCTTGCACTCCATGTAAATAAGAAGAAAATAAGATTATGTGAGACATTGTCCTAGCAGAATAGAAAACCAAGTTTCCAATGATGGTATACTTTATGCAAAAAATAAAAAAAATCTAATTCTGAATTCCTTGATTATGTATTTCGTCCCAGCTTCGTGCATATACAAAGTTTGTATTTTGAAGTCAAGGTCATTGTTTAATAAGCTCAACTATATGCTTGAGGTATAAATATTCTTGTTCCTACATTAGCCAAGGTGGATTAATTAGGCATTACATCAAAATCCAGTCACACCTTTGTAATGTTGTGGAATCTACAGAGCTATGGTAATACTGAAGTTAAGAACTTGAGTACAAAATCTGGCAAGGAGAGCATTGGTCACGCTCTGTGATGTGTTGTTCTTAAGGATAGGGCTGCAAGCTTCAGATGATGTTGGCTGAAATATTTAAATTACATTGCAATAAACTGTTTGAGACTCTAAATAATTGATGAGATCCTCCTGATCTGTACTTTTCATTTAGCCAGTAACTGTGAGTTTGGTTTTCCCTGATTTCAGTTACATCCGATATAGTATTTTCCATACACTCATCCAATCATTGGAATATTTGAGCTGTCTCTAGGATATCATTATTTTAATGTAGAAAGCTGGTATTTCTGCCGAGATGACTAAGTAGGGCAGTAAAAATATTGACAGATCTTCTGGGCCACCACAGAGTTGAGTTCAATATTTAATAAGCAACTGAAGACAAGATACACAGCTTAATTAATTTGGCATCCACTTTATGACTGCCACCATGCTTTTTATACTACTGTTTCTAAGAATGCTATTCTATAGAGATAGTCATATTAAAAGGGATTATTCTCTCGCTGGAAAAGAACTGCCTAATAGAAAATCAAACAAAAATAGTCATAGTCATACTTTATTGATCCCGGGGGAAAGTGGTTTCCGTTACAGTTGCACCATAAATAATAAATAGTAATAGAACCATAAATAGTTAAATAGTAATACGTAAATAATGCCAGTAAATTATGAAATAAGTCCAGGACCAGCCTATTGGCTCAGGATGTCTGACCCTCCAAGGGAGGAGTTGTAAAATTTGATGGCCACAGGCAGGAATGACTTCCTATGACGCTCTGTGTTGCATCTCGGTGGAATGAGTCTCTGGCTGAATGTACTCCTGTGCCCACCCAGTACATTATGTAGTGGATGGGAGACATTGACCAAGATGGCATGCAACATAGACAGCATCCTCTTTTCAAACACCACCGTGAGAGAGTCCAGTTCCATCCCCCACAACATCACTGGCCTTACGAATGAGTTTGTTGATTCTGTTGGTGTCTGCCACCGTCAGCCTGCTGCCCCAGCACACAACAGCAAACATGATAGCACTGGCCACTACAGACTCGTAGAACATCCTCAGCATCGTCCAGCAGATGTTAAAGGACCTCAGTCTCCTCAGGAAATAGACACGGCTCTGGCCCTTCTTGTAGACAGCCTCAGTGTTCTTTGACCAGTCCTGTTCATTGTCAATTCGTATCCCCAGGTATTTGTAATCCTCCACCATGTCCACACTGACCCCCTGGATGGAAATAGGGGTCAAAAATCCAGACTTTAAACATAAATAAAATGATGGTAATTTTCCTTCTTTGTGGTAAAATTTATGACTTGTACCTTATTTTACGGTGATTTGGAATTTAACAAGCTATCCAAAGCAGGAGACAGTGCAGTAACGTAGCAGTTAGCACAATTAATTTACAGTGCGAGCAATTACCAAATGGGTTGAATTCGTAATGCTGTCTGTAAAAGAGTTTGTATGTTCTCCCTTGTGATCTTGTGTGTTTCCTCCAGAGGGTCCAATGTCCTCCCACTCCCAAAGACATACTGGTTAAAGTTAGTAAATTGTGGGCATGCTCTGGCGCTGGAAATGCGGCAAAACCTGTGGCTGCCCCCATGACAATCTTGGCTAAATTGATTTGATGAATATGACACATTTCATTGTATGTTGCATTGTTGTTATATTTTGAAATTCCAAAACTAATCAAAAGAAAAAGATGGGAGACTGCGGATTACATGTGTACTTTTTTAGTTTTGTTTTTACTTTTAATAAGGCATGCACACATGATTTGGTGACATGATGTCTTATACAATTCACATAGTTTCCATATAACCCATAATGAATTAAGTGAACCAATATATTTACATTATTAATCAAATATTACTGAAATATTAAATACACAATACTTCATCCTGCTTAACTATAAACTCCAACTTAATATAGAATGCATCTCATATATATACACAATATATTATTTACACAACAGCTGTATAGACATCCAAACATATTAAATTTTAAATTGTCCCATTCAGGCTTGACAAGAGAGACATTCTATATGGCAGTTGAGACTTCTGGCTGTGAAACAATCTCAGGTTCTGTAGCCTCCTCTGTGGTGGTTGTCGGAGTTGACTCTGGAACTGCAGGAAGTGGTTCTGACAGCTGTTGACACCTTTCACTGGATGTGTTGACATCCTGAACAGTGCACGGAAAGCTGCTTGATCTGCTGACCTATCCCTGGCCACCAGACAGAGCTTCAAGCCAATGTTTTCATGCTGACCATGCCTAGACGGCCAGCATATAGCTCCTCCAACAATTTAGCTCTCAATTTGAATAGTACAACAACTCTCTATCCCCATATAAGACAACTCCCTTAAAGGACAAGTTCATCCCGGCTCTGGTAAAAAATGGGGGAACTGGAATTTCTGCTGCACATTCCATCTATTTTGGTTTGCCATGTAGATCTGAGTCAGTGTGGGGTCTTTTATGGTTTCTCTTTTGATCTACTTTCAGTACTTGGATGAGGGTGACATTAAAATCACCACAGATCCTTGAAGACCCATTCTTCTTGGTTACTGGGACCACTGGCATTGGCATGATCTCCACTCAACCTTGGAAAGAATTCCTTCTGCCTCCATTCAATCTAGCTACTGGCTACTTTATCTCAGATGGTATATGGAACTGGATGGACAAAAATGGACGTAGCATTTTCATTTAACATTATTTTACCTTTGATATGTTTGAATGTTCCAATACCATCCTTGAACATTGCTGTGCCATCTTTTTTAATTTGCATTCAGGTGACTGTTATGCAGGGTACATGGCATGCAAATAGTGAATGGATCTCCAATCAAGTTGTAGTTGGCTCAGCTAATCACAGCTGACAATCCTGGCCCTCCTGATTTCACCACATACAAGTCCAATGTGGTTTGTTTATTGTTGTATTTCACTGTTATGAATGTCATTCCCACAGGAGTTTTCTTTTCTCCAGATCTTAATTGGATATCCGCAGGCTTCAGTTCAGTATCTTTGAAATGCAGTTCTAATTCATTTTGTGGAATGACTTAATCAGCTGCCAGGGTCCCATTCCATTTTAATCAATTTGCCATTCACTTCTGATGTAAATTATATTGCTTGTCTCCTGTTGGTTTTCAAACTGTAAATCTCAAGGCTGCTCAGTCCTTATCAGATTTTTCATCAGCAGCATGCAGATCAATGCACGTTTTGAAACTGCAACTGGACTTTTTTTTTATCTTTTTCTTTTCTCTGTGCAGTCCATTTATTTCTGTCTGCCCAACATGCTGTTTGTATGTATCTTACTTTCTTGCATTTTCTGCATGTTTTACCCTGAAACTTGCATCGATCTGGTGTATGTGAGCCCATGCTACAATGGTGACACAATTTGTTCAGCCAGGCCAGTTTCTGTTTAGGTATTACAATTTTGTTCAGGCTCATTTTCATTCCTGACTGCAGCTCAATTGTGTCTCTGTTTGCTATTTCCTTTGATACAGCAATTTCAACAGTTCTTTTAAATGTGAGTTGTGCTTCAGTTAGGAACTATCTTTGAATGCTTTCTTGTTAGGTTCCATAAACTAAACAATCTCTCAGTGTATCTTTAAGACCGCCACGTAACTAACAATATTCGGGTAATTTCTTCAATTCAGTCACTTATGATGAAATTAACTCCCCTTCCTATTGATTCCACTTATGAAACCTAAAGCATTTTGCGAACAAAAGTAGTTTTGGTTCTAAATGCTCCTGCAATACTTTCACAATATCAGAAAGCCTCACTTTGACTGGTTTTGTTATTTTTGTAGCTCCAAAACTAATCAAAAGAAAGACATTGAGACCAAGGATAAGTCGTGTACTTTATAGATTTGTTTTTAACTTAGTGAGGTATGCGCATGTGACATGACGCCTGATGATGTGTACCATTCCTGAACTTTAAATATAACCCATAATTAATTATGTAAGCAAGGAATGCTTAAGCAAACAATATACAAGGGGTGATTGATAAGTTCATGGCCTAAGGTAGAAGAAGTCAATTTTAGAAAACCTAGCACATTTATTTTTCAACACAGTCCCCTCCTACATTTACACACTTAGTCCAGTGGTTGTGGAGCATACAGATCTTGGACCTCCAGAAAGTGTCCACAGCAGGGGTGATTGATAAGTTCGTGGCCTAAGGTAGAAGGAGATGAGTTATTAACTTCAAACTTTCTGCATAATCACTCGAAGAGTTGACCTGCATGTGCATGTAAAGAGAACTGTATAACTCATTTCCTGTGGACACTTTCTGGAGGTCCAAGATCCGTATGCCCCACGAATGCTGGACTATGTGTGTAAATGTAGGAGGGGACTATGTTGAAAAATAAATGTGCTAGGTTTTCTAAAATTGACTCTTTCTACCTTAGGCCATGAACTTATTAATCATCCTGCGTATTTACAATGTCACTCAAATATTACTGAAATATTGAATACACAGCACATGTGATACATAAAGCTAATCTCTTTATTTTCTAGTAGAAAAAGAATATTCATCTCGGTTTAATCGTAGGCTAAGAATAACAAAATCAGTAATGGATTACAGATCATTCATTTCTAAAAGGAGAGGTTGTTATGAGCAAGATGGGTATAAAGAAAGAGAAAAAATAGAGAACTGTAAGTTCAAAAGACAATTATGAAATAAATTCACTTATAACACATTAGTCTTTTTGATTTGTTTTTCATACTGTATAAAACGGAGAAGGAATAATCCTGTCAACATCATTCTTTGTTAATGTAGGTAGAGTATGAGTAATGACACTGTGCGGTACACATGACAGCAGTGAGGAATAGTGTAATTAGGTCCATTGCTGACAGGCTATGTGGTGCTACTTTATCTGACTGGCCAAGAATCGGAGCATTAACCTACCTGTCAGGTCACAAAGTGGGACATTGAAATATGTTATATGGTTGAAGGTAGATTTACACTGGGAATCACTTGTGACAAATTTAGCATTCTTGTTTTTCACTTACGTAAGAGGACTAGATGCAGCAGACATGGTAACTATATTCAAGCAATCCCATGTGACTGGAAGTGTGAGTAAGTCTGTCTCTGTTTCATCATTAATTACCATATTGAAATGTGAAATTGAAGTTATTTACAGTGCCACCTGAAGGATCTGTTCCAGCCTATCAAATATTCACAAAACTACTTTATTAAACAGGATCAAAGATGTTGAAACGTTATTGGATATTATTCTTGTAGTTCTGTTGTTCATTTCTTTTTCTGGTTACATTTGCCTTATAAATGAACATGCAGAGAAGGGAGAGATATCAACCATGTGTCAGCCGATGGGATTAGTTTACTTTGGCATTCACAGTTGGCACATACATTGTGGGCTGAAGGGCTTGCTCCTATGCTATATTGTCCTATTGTCTATGTTCTCAGTCTGTCTAATCATTTACACATATAAATTGTAGCTGACAAAATCAAGCATATATTGAATTTGCATAATTTCCCCAGTAAAAATGAGATATCTTTCTTAACTGTATTTATTACGGACCAAGGAATTAAATTCCACCAGATTGCCACCTGTTTCAAAAGCGCAACAATTATACCAATGTCCAAGAGGGGCAGGGTTAGCTGCCTTAACAACAATTGACCAATGACACTCAATCATACTGTAATGAAGTGTTTTGGGTGATTGATCATGGCTAGAATCAGCTCCTGCTTCAGCACGGATCTGGACCTGATACAATTTGCCTATCTCCACAATAGGTCACAATTGGTTTATATTGGATGCAGTCTCAATGGCTCTCTACTCGGCCTTAGATCACCTGCACAACAGTAGGACAGCTTAGCGTTCAACACAATCTAACCTTCAATTCTAATCATCAAGCTCCAAAACTTGGCTCCTGTACCTACTTCTGCAACTGGATCTTCCTCACCAGGAGACCACAGTCCGTGGGGATCGGAAATAACATCTCATCTTCACTGACAATCAACACTGGTGCACCTTAAGGATGCATGCTTGGATTACTGCTCTACTCTCTTTACACCCGTGAGTGTGTGGCTAGGCAGAGCTCAAATGCCATCTATAAAAAAGCTGACAACACAACTATTGTCAGCAGAAATGCAGATGGTGATGAGGAGGTATACAGGAGTGAGATAGATCAGCCGGCTGAGTGGTGTTGTAACAACAACATTGCACTCAATGACAGTAATACCAAGGAATTCATTGTGAACTTCAGGAAGGAAAAATTGAGGGAACACACACCAGTCCTTATTGAGGGATTAGCTGTGGAAAAGGTGAACAGTTTCTAATTCTTGGGTGTTGACATCCCTGAAGATCTATCCTGGATCCAACATTTGCAAAGAAGGCATGACAGTGGCAATGTTTCATTAGGAGTTTGAGGAGACTTGGTATGTCACCCTTGTTGTGACACTTGCAAATACCTACAGAGGTAGCATGGAGGACAGTAGACACCTCCTCCCCTTTATTTCAGGATCTAATGTCCTCTCCTATCAGATTCTTCATTCTTCAACCAGTTGCCCCTTCCACCTTCACCCCCTAGCTTTTCACATCATTTCCTTTCTTCACCTCTCCCTAACCCACCTACCATCCTCCTCTTTCTTGCAGTCACCCATTACCTGCCATTTCCATGTCCTTCCTGTCCCCCTAACTTTTTATTTTTTGTCTTCTGCACTTTTTTTTACCTCTATACAATTCCGATGAAGTTTCATGGCCCAAAATGTCGACTGTTTATTCAGTTCCATCGATGCTGCCTGACCTGCTGAGCTCCTCCAGCATTTTGTGTGTGTTGCTCTGAATTTGCAGCATCCACAGAATCTCTAGTGTTTATTCTCAGCAGCCTTCAGGACAAAGTGGCCTCGTTAACTGGTGTCCCATCATCTCAGCTCCCCCTGCCAACACATTAATTCCCACCACTGTCCTGCATTGTGGTTGCGGAGCGTATTGATCCTCTTCTCACCTTCTCTCAGTTTTTTGGCACTGGGTCTGATCCTGCTGAGGACAACACTGTGGGCACCAGAAAGAATTCAAGAAGACAGCTCACCATCACATTCTCAAGGACAATTCGGAATGGGCAATAAATGCCGGCATTGTCAGTGACACCCAGATCCTAAAAAATGAATTAAAATACATGAAGGTTGTTGGGATCTTCAATAGGTCCTGGGACACCTGTGGAGAGAACAACATCAGAACTAGGTAAGAGAAACATGGCAATATAACATGTCCATGTTGCAGATAAAGTAGGGATGAAGAGAAAGTGTGTGTGTGTGTGTGTGTGAGAGAGAGAGAGAGAAATGGAAAGCAAAAGGCAAAGTCTTTAACGGGTGGAGACCAGGAGAGACTGAGTAACAATAAGAAACAGTGCTAGATGAAAGAGTAAATGCGGCTGAATGAAATAATCGTGCCTGGGGAGAGGAATAGAATCTAAACTTACCAGAAGGAAAAGAGAAAAAGAGAATGCTGGGAATGTGAGCAGCAAGATTAGAACAGATGATTATCTGAAATTAGTAACTGTAACAGTGAGTCCTGAGGGTTATGATACAGCCAGTTGAAATGCAATGCACTAATTTGAAAGAAGTACTTCTTTGTGTTCAGTGTTTTAGATAGTGGGAAGGAAGGAGGTAAAATGACAAATATTACATTTCCTTCAGTTGCTTTGGGAGGTTGTGGATACTAATGGAGATGAAAGAGGGATTCAGAGTATCCCAAGGGGAGCAGACTTACTGCAATATGTCCATTGTAGCAACAAGTTAAATCTTCCTCCAACTGAGTGAACAAATGTAAGAATTGAAATATGAAGAATTGGTAAGCAATGTAGATGGGCCAGGACTGAGATGAAGGGTAAAAGCAATTTAAAATGAGTAATGAGATAGAAGTGAGCTGGAGGATGTGTAGAGTTATGAAGTGTGGTCAGGAGATTATCACGATTGTAGACTCCGAAGGTGATCCAGACATTAATGAAAGTTGTAGCAGAGGTGGAGGCTATTGATTTATCTGTAACAATTAGACCTGCCCCAAACGAGGGTGTATAATTTCTTAGTGATATATAATGTGATGTACAGCACTGTGGAGAAATTAAGGAATAGTAAAAATTAAAATTACAGTGTTAGAAAAGCTTATTGGTAATCACTAAAAAGATATATTTTAAATAAATTAGAATCTTTCATCTAAAATGTCATACTGGCAGTTAGCTTTTGGGTTCTGTCTTTAATTATGAAAGTATACATTTAATGTGATATAATATAGCCATTATGCTTATTAGCAGAACACACACACAAAATGCTTGTGGAAAACATTTTAATTATTCCTGGCTTCAAGCTGGTTGACTTGCTGACTTCCTTACTCCCTTTCTTTCAGGGAAATGTTAAATCTCCATTCGGCATCTCACCTTAACGGTATTGCCAGATTACCTTATAAACTTACAGCTTCATATTACAGCTGCAGTATTATTCTGCCAGCCGGTTCTTTACTCCTAAAGGGACATTGTCACTGTGGTTTGAACACTGGTACCATTTAATTTATTGATGTTAAATGTCTGACCTTCATCTGAGGTATAAGGAAATTGCAGCTAGTCCATTTTAAGTGTTTCAGAAGATTTAAACGTGTTGTCTAACTATTTAGGCCCTCCCTAAGTAACAAACAGATTCTATTTTTAACACGCATCCATGTAAAGTTCTTTCTTAACTCAGAAAATGCACAAACCACTCAATATGGTAGCATTATTTCCACAGTATCATAATGAATGACATCAAAAGCACAGAAGATTGATAAGAAAGAACAATTAGAAAATATGGAGAGAGAGGAAGCTGACTCAGTCAACTGTAGAAATTAATAATACTATGGAAGCTCATTTGTATGTCAGCCCTTTATTGCTCACACTGCTGACGCATGACTGCACTCCCAGATTCAGTTCAAACTGAATCATTACATTTGCTGATGACACAACAGTCATTGGCCTCCTCAAGAACGACGATGAGATGGTGTACAGAGAGGAAGTGGAGTGGCTTGTAGAATGCTGAGAGCCTAACAACTTGAGTCTCAACGTGAACAAGACCAAAGAGAGTGTGGACTTCAGGAAGGTGCAGGCTGACCACTCCTCTCTACACATACACAGATCCTCCGTGCAGGAGCATCAAATTTCTGGAAATGCACTGCGTAGGCAATCTCACCAGGTCTCACAACACCACCACTTTAGTCCAGAAAGCACAGTAGTGTCTCTGCCTCCTGGGGAGACCGAGGTGACTGAGGATCCCTACACCCAATTTTAACCAATTTTTACAGGAGCACCATTGAGAGTGTTCTGACCAGCTGCATCACAGTCTGGTATGGACATTGCAAGGCATCTGACCACAAGTCCCTACAAAGGATTGCAAGGACAGCTGAGAGAATCATTAGGGTCTCTTTTTTACTCATCAGAGAAATTTATCAGGAACACTGTGTGTACTGGGCCCTTAGCATTGTCAATGATCCCTCCCATTCATCCAACAATCAATTTGACCACCCCCCCACCCCCCGACCATCAGCCAGAATGTACTGTAACATTCGTACAGGAACTGTTAGGATGGGAAACAGCTGCTTCCCTCAGGCCGTAAGACTACTGAACTCCCCGCCACCACCCATGACTCATCATGCATGAAGCGCCGGTAGCGTTACACAATTTACTTTTTAGCTTATGTCAGAAATGCACCTTTATTATTGGTTAATTTACTAAAGTTACTTTATGAGTTGTGGTGTGAGTTATATGTATTGTGTTGTGCACCTTGTTCTGGAGGAATGTTGTTTCACTCGGTGGTAGACACATGTATGGTTGAATGGCAATAAATTGAACTTGAACGTGAACTGTTCTTAATACAGGAATGGCCTCTTTTCTAAGAACTATTTTTGTTGAAATACTAGTTTACAGTGGCATGCAGAAGTTTGGGCACCCCTTGTCAGAATTTCTGTTACTGTGAATTACTAAGCGAGGAAAAGATGAACTGATTTCCAAAAGGCATAAAGTTAAAGATGACACATTATAAAATATTTTAAGCAAGAAAACTTTTTTATTTCCATCTTTTACAGTTTCAAAATAACAAAAAAGGAAAAGGGCCTGAAGCAAAAGTTTGGGCACCCTGCATGGCAATACTTAGTAACACCCCCTTTGGCAAGTATCACAGCTTGTAAACGTTTTTTGTAGCCAGCTAAGAATCTTTCAATTCTTGTTTGGGGGATTTTTGCCCATTCTTCCATGCAAAAGGCTCCTAGTTCTGTGAGATTCTTGGGCCGTCTTGCATGCACTGCTCTTTTGAGGTCTATCCACAGATTCTCAATGATGTTTAGTTCAGGGGACGGTGAGGGCCATGGCAAAACCTTCAGCTTGTGCCTCTTGAGGTAGTCCATTGTGGATTTTGAGGTGTGTTTAGGATCATTGTCCTGTTGTAGAAGCCATCCTCTTTTCATCTTCAGCTTTTTTAAAAATTGTGTGATGTTTGCTTCCAGAATTTGCTGGTATTTGATTGCATTCATTCTTCCCTCTACCAGTGAAATGTTCCCCGTGCCACTGGCTGCAACTCAAGCCCAAAGCATGATCGATCCACCCCTGTGCTTAACAGTTGGAGAGGTGTTCTTTTCATGAAATTCCACACTTTTTACTCCAAACATATCTTTGCTCATTGCTGCCAAAAAGTTCTATTTTAACTTCATCAGTCCACAGGACTTGTTTCAAAATGCATCAGGCTTGTTTAGATGTTCCTTTGATCCTTTTGAATAGAACTTTTTGAAACTGTAAAAGATGGAAATAAAAAAAGTTTTCTTGCTTAAACTATTAAAGAAATGTGTCATCTTTAACTTTACGCCTTTTGGAAGTCAGCTTATCTTTTACTCGCTTAGCTAGTCACAGTAACAGAAATTTTGACCGGGGTGCCCAAACTTTTGCATGCCACTGTATGAGCAGGAGATGATACTGATGATACTGATAATTGCATGCAAACACATACTGGTAAATAATTTGAGTTCCTTTTGAATTGAATGGGTTGCTTCAAGTTGTTATAAATTATTCACTTAATGTTTCCCCAGGGCACAAGCCCTCCACTGCAACATCAATAAATTAACAACTTGTTAATTCAGCAATATTCTGTGATCTGCAAAAGTCTCACTACATTTTTAATAGTCTAGGGGCAGTTATCAAATTGGTGTTAACTTGTCCTTAGTTAGAAGTCCAACATCCATTTTTGAAAATAATAATATGTTCCCAATGGAGTTCTGTGTTCCTAGACAATGATCAGAAATCTTTGAAGCTTTTCCAGAACTCGCAAAGCTGATTGATATATCAAGCACATTGCAATTCTTAGATTATCAATCTGCATGCAGTTCCCTTGATTAGTAAATGAGCCACATTATTATTTTCATTATGAAATAATAATCTATGATTTGTAATTTATAAGAAATACAACAAGAAACCAAAGGTTGATGGTGGAAGGTTGTTTCCTGAAGTGGAAGTCCATGACTAGTGGAAACACATCTCTCACCACCTCCCCCCCACCCTCTCAGGGCCCCACTTTCCACTTTCCGCAGGGATCCCTGTCTACATGACTCCCTTGTCCACTTCTCTCTCCCCATTGATCTTCCTCCTGGTACTTACCCTTGCAAGCGGAACAAGTGCCATACCCGCTGCTACACCTTCTCCCTCACTACCATTCAGGGCCTATTGTGACCTCTTGTGTATTGGTGAGAGCTGACAAAGACTGGGAGATCACTTCGCTGATCACTTACTCTCCATCTGTCAGATAAAGCAGGACCTCCTGACAACACCTATTTCAATTCTACTTCCCATTCCCATTCTGACATGTCAATCCCTGGCCTCCTGTACTGCCACAATGAGGCCACAATCAGGTTGGAGGAGCAGCACCCTATCTTCCATTCGGGTTGCCGCCAACCTGATGGTATGAATATCGATTTCTCAGACTTCCAGTAACTGTCCACCCACCCTTCACCATTGCCCCATTCCCATTTCCCTCTCTCACCTTATCTTGTACCTTGCCTATCACCTCCCTCTGGTGCTCTTCCCCTTTCCCTTTCTTCCATGGTCTTATCAGATTCCCCCTTCTTCAGCCTTTTATCTCCCTCACTAATCAACTTCCCACCTCTTTACTTTCCCCCCTTAACCTCGCCTGGTTTCACCTATCACCTACCACCTTATACTTTTTTCTCCCCTCCCCCACCTTCTTAGTCCAGCTTTTCATCTTTTTACCAGTCCTAATGAAGGGTCTCGGCCCGAATCATTGACTGTTTACTCTTTTCCATAGATGCTACCTGGTCTGCTGAGTTCCTTCAGCATTTTGTGTGTGTGTTCAGTTATGGTTGCCCAATTCTTGGGACGATAACAATAAGTTGGAAGAACTACAGACAAGTTGGCTAATGGTGCTACCAAGACTGACGAAGTCTTTATTCACTGGAATGTAGAAGAAAGAGGGATGGTCTAGCAGATGTGTCTAAAATTAAGAGGGGCATAAATAGGGTGAATGCAGTCTTTTTTCACCCCAGGGCTGACGACTCAAGAACTAGAGGACATAAGTTTAAGGTGAGAGTGCAAAGATTTAATAGGATCATAAGGCGTATTCAAGTTCAAGTTTACTTGTCATTCAACCATACATTGAATACCCAATGAATACAGCCAAACGAAACAGTATTACTCTGGGCCAAGGTGTCAAACCCAGTACCATTAGTTGTGCTGTGGCACAAGGCACATATAGCACATATAGAAACATAGAAAACCTCCAGCACAATACAGGCCCTTTGGCCCACAAAGCTGTGCTGAACATGTACTTACCCTAGAACTACCTAGGCTTACCCATAGCCTATTTTTCTAAGCTCCATGTACCTATCTGGGAGTCTCTTAAAAGACCCTATTGTCCCCGCCTCCACCACTGCCGTCGGCAACCCACTCCACGCACTCACCACTCTCTACGTAAAAAAACTTACCCCTGACATCTCCTGACATGTGAGGTAGCAGTAAAATACAATCACACAAAGAAAATAGTCCATCTCCCTGAATCCCTAGATGTAGCAGCAGTCTGCAGTCAAACACAATACAGCTTGACTTCTGTTAAGTTAACACTGGAGGAGTGGGGGGGGGGGCAGTACAAACTCCAGAATGGACGCTGCACCAGACTGCCTCAGGCACTCTAGTGGAGTGTCCAAATCTGATATATCCCCTGGGTGGATGCAAACAGGTGACACTGTGGCTTGAGATCTAGTCCTCACTGTGATGGAAGCCACACAGCTCTCCCACCACCTGCACCCCCCTGTCGTTCACCAATAAACCAGAGAACAGACTTCTAGCATTCGACACCACCAATGTCCAACAGAGTCTTCCGATCACAAAACTTTGACAAACTTCTATGGATGTGTAGTGGAGTGTATATTGGCTGGCTGGCTGCACCACAGCCTAGTATGGAAAACTCAATGTCCTCGAATGGAAAATCCTACAAAGAGTGTGTGTGGCCCAGTCCATCACGGATAAAGCCCACCCCACCACTGAGCACATCTACATGAAGCTTTGTTGCAGGAAAGCAGCATCCACCATCAAGGACCCCAACCACACAGAACATGCTGTGGCTGCTGCCATCAAGAAGAAGATACAGGCACCTCAGGTCACACACCACCAGGTTTAAAAACAGTTATTACCCCTCAATCATCAAGCTTTTGAACCAACGGCGATAACTTAGTTTGCTCCATCATTGAAATGTTTCTGCAACCTATGTTACACTCCAAGGACATTTCAGATCACTTTCTTGTTAATTATTACTTATTTGTTATTATTTATTTCATTTTGTATATGCACAATTTGTTATCTTTTACACACTGGTTGAACGCCCAAGTTGGTGCAGTCTTCCATTAATTCTATTATGGTTATTATTCTGTTATGGATTTATTGAGTATTTATTGATGGTTTTATGTGGTGACATATATGTACTTTGATAATAAATGTATATATTATATATATTTATTATATATATATGTGTGTGTATAAACACACACACACACACACACACGTATACATGGGGTGATTGATAAGTCTGTGGCCAAAGGTAGAAGGAGATGAGTTATTAACTTCAAACTTTCTGCATAATCACTCAAAGAGTTGAATTGCATGTGCATGTAACGAGACCTGTATAACTCATTTCCTTCTACCTTAGGCCACAAACTTATCAATCACCCCTGCTGTGGACACTTTCTGGAGGTCCAAGATCCGTATGTTCCACGATTGCTGGACTAAGTGTGTAAATGTAGGAGGGGACTATGTTGAAAAATAAATGTGCTAGGTTTTCTAAAATTGACTCCTTCTAGCTTAGGCCATGAACTTATCAATCACCCCTCGTATAGATAAATAAAATGAATTATTATTTTACTCTGATGCAGGAAATAAAAAAAGGTTTCATCACACACACATATTGAGCATAGTATCACTAATGCCAACACATAGTGTGCAAATAGATTTAATTCACTTTGGGGCTTTTCATTACAAATTGCATTGTTTTCTGTTATGTTGAAATCACATGGTGCATGCAGAGATCAAAGGATTGATCTCTGGATGGAGAGTACACTCAGTTGAATGCGAATGTTGATTACAATTCAGTGGAGTTGTGCTAATATTTGCTCTAGTTTATACAGATTCTATAGAAGTGCCTCATTCCAGTTAATGTATTTAATGAATGTACATAAGCCAGACTTCTTTGATCCTCTTGAGCCAGAGATCCATTTCATAATGTGAATCTTTGATAACATCACGTTTTTGAAGGCAGCTATTAAGTAGCATTATTCAGATGTATTAACAACATTTTAATGTGCTATGAACAAAGAGCACTTCATCACGTGTCTTTAAAGCTGCACTTATGAATGGTAGGTTAGGTCATCCTGGTCTTTACCCACTGTACAGACTGTACAAACAAGGTGTCCAGATACCTGAATTGCTTAATAATCCACATGTAGAGAACACAACAGAAGCAAAGTGGAAATGGCTTGGCATTGAGTTTGGTTTGCTCTGGTCTAACCCCATCTCCAAACCCTCAGAGGCAATTACAATCTATCTGAATAGATTCAGAGCAATAATTTATGTTGAATAAATATAACTAAAACACCTTGAAATATCAATAAATAATTAAATAAAATAAAATAAGTCAATCTGAGAGCCTAGATGCAAACTGTTTAATTTCCTCATCATATCAGTACTCTGCCAGTGTGATTAATGCCAAGTTCAGCAGTGGAGCAGGTCAGGTGCACTGGTACCTGACCTCCAGCTTACATTAGACTTTCACTTTTGCCAGGTCATTGTGGATTTCTGGGACCATTGACAGCCTGATGATCTCTATAGAATTACTAGCTGTCATTCAACTCATGATGTAAACGAATTTTCATTCTTTATATCAGTTTATAAATGTTAAAAGCGTGCTTGTGCTAATTTGTTTCAGAGATATTGGTTTAGTAGTTCTAATAAAACATTTATGTGCCATAAATCCATTCAAACATCAGTGCCCAGATATAAATGTAAAGCTGCGTGAGCAGACCGGATAAGGAAAATGAAAACAGAAGGATGATTTGGCACTTCACTGGACCAACTGTGGAAATAGCTATATCACACTCCATTTTGGAATTATGCTACATTAAGCTTCATAGTGTATAATTATGAAGAGAGAATGGCATAAAAAATCTGTTGAATTAGTAGTCAGAAGATAAGCAGTTTTATATACTCCCCATGTAATTGCTGGTTGAGCAACAATTGATAACTTTTTGATAAACTTTCAGCAATTAAATCACAATTATTAATCCTTCAGTGTCTGTGCTGTCAAGCATTGGAGTGCGAAAGAATGAATTTGCATTAATAAAAAGTGTTATCATAGTTACCCTAAAACGTTCCAGAGTACTTAAATATACAACAGTGCAGCCAATGCTGTTTTCTAGGCAAACACAATATATATTTTTCACTCATTAAAAGTTCACATGTGTTCATCTCACTGCTGTATTTTCATAATGTTGCTTGAAAGAAGGTTATTGGTCACTGTCGTGGTATCAGCCTCTCAGAAGGGGAAGGAAAAGGGTGCAAAATCAAGGGAGTGGCAAATGGTCACAGATTGTTTTTGTGGTCACTGGCCAGCTAAATTATTGCCATCGCTGGGCCAAGATGCAGTATATAAAGCAGAATTTGAGATTGGAATTAATGTCCTTCATGAAACAGGAATAAAAGTTGTGCTGACTTTAGTGTGAGATCCAATATTGGAAGCAGTATTTTGGATGAATCGGAGTCAATGGAGAAGATTGAAGGATGAAAGAACACTAAAATAATGGAGTCTGATGTTGGAAAACCACTACTGAGTGTTTCAATGGAAAATTACCTAAGGAGGTGACATGAAGTTAATAGAACCATAGAAACTACAGCACAGAAACAGGCTTTTTGGCCCTTCTTGGCTGTGCCGAACCATTTTCTGCCTAGTCCCACTGACCTGCACACGGATCATATCCCTCCACACACCTCCCATCCATGTATCTGTCCAATGTATTCTTAATAGAACCATAGAAACTACAGCACAGAAACAGGCCTTAAGTTGGAGGGGTATAAACAAGGATTTTGGTTGGAAATGTTGCTCAGTTAAATTGAACACCGAGGTACCTTAGGGTCTTCAATGTAGATTGATGTTATTTACCATGGCACAAAAGGAGGCTATTTGATCCATCACGTCCTCATTGGCTTCCAGTAGGGGAATCCTTTCACTGCCTTCCCTCTTCATTATTTCCCTGCAGCCCTGCAACATATTATCTCTCACATTCTCCTTTTGATTAACTGCCACAAGGAATAATCTGTGGGATGTAAGAGGAAACTGTGGAAACACATGCGGTCATGGGGAGAACTTGTAAAGCCCATTCAAAGAGTAGCTAAGGTCAGGACTGAACCCAAGTTTAATCAGTAAGGCAGCAGCGGGACGCGTGTTAGCGTGCACCTAATCAGTGATAGTCAGGCCCACCACGCCAACCTAAACGGTGAAGAAAATGTTTTAGATTATAGTATTGTCCATCAGAGGCTATTGAGGAAATCCATGAAAGAACACTCATCATAAAAGAAGATTTACTTTATGCCAGCACGATTGCTTTCTAAATCCCTGCTGCAATGGATCTTAGGCCTCGACTTACTATTATATTTCTGTAGTTATCAATCAGCTTAAGCTCTTCCTTTCCCCTAACATTGATCCCCTTGTTCCCCAGCATTATCTTTCTTTTTACCTATTTGTTAGGGCAAAATTCTGCAGAAACAGGAAATATTTTGCAGGCTGCAGAGGATATTATGTTTTTATTTGAGCTTAGGGCAATCTTAATATTGCAAACCTGTTCAGAAAATCAATTTATGGAAAATATAGAAATAAATCTGATGCATAACAATGAAATCTTTACATCTGGGGAGCAAAGAAGGAATGGTGATATGCCTAGGAGAGCTATGGTGTTTTAATTTAAGAAGGGTAACATCATCAGTTTTGAAAGAGATAGGGGCACCACTAAGGAAAGGGGATTATTTACAACAAAAGCTATTATAAAAGCTAGGAAAGAAAGTTGGATGGCCACCAGTTTAGCTGAGCTGCTTGAGCCCTGATAGCACTTAATGTGATCTAGCCAGTCAATTGACAGATGGCTCAATCAGATATGCACCAAGTACACACTTCCACAGCCCTTAAATTTTTGAAAATTAAAATCACTGTCAAACCAGGGGAATTGAATGAGATGGCTGAGAGTAAAGGGGAAACTTTCCTCTCTGAATGAGATGGGTGGGAGTAAAGGTGAAGCTGGCAACAAGGGGATCACATTTAGGAGAAATGAAGAACTTAAGCTGATCGATGACTGCAGACATTTTGTACTAAGTCAAGGGCTAAAATCCATGCAGTAGAGATTTAGAAAGTAATCATGCTGCATAAAGAAGATTTTTTTTAGCATTCCAAAGAGTCACTAATTGCAATATCCGTAGATTGTTTAGACTTCTGCAAGGAAGCTTGGGGTTTTTCTGTAATGCTGACAATAGTTTTATGCCAGACTTTGTTCATTTAAAGTGTTTTTTGTCTGTATCACGAGTATTATTTTGAAGGACAAGAGCTAATTATGGAAATGAAATGTTAGTTAAATCACTCTTAATTAAAATTCAATAGCGTTTGGCTAATTAGACCACATATTTAACTTCCTGTCCCTGGATATCTCAAAGTATTTTTTTCGAGGCAGAAGACTATTCAGTAACTAGCTACAAATGGCAATATCCTTTCAACTGATGCAATGTTAACACATGATCCTTTCCTGTCATAATGCCAAGGGTCCAACGTTTATGACTAAACCTACTCTTCCCTGTACTTGAGCCTTGGAAGAACGTGTGTGATTAACTTGGCTCTGTTATGGGCAGAAAATACCAGATGGGCAGAGAAAATGATTCAAAGATATGCTCAAAGCTTTCTTGATAGAATGCATAAACCCTGGGAATCGCTGGCCTCTGACCACTCTGAGTGGAAAAAGAACAGGGATTCTGAATTTTGAATCCAAGTATAAAGTGCTCACAGAAGCCCAGCTTAAGGGTGTTAAATCATATTACCTCAATTTAGATTATGCCTCATTTATGGAAAAAATTGCCTTTCCCATATTGGTTTCATTAGGCAACATTGACCCCACAGAGCTAGAATGGTAGCCACTCACCCTTTATCCTAAGGATCAAGAAGAGAGGGGAAGTAGATAGTTGGAGCATTTGGAGTGTATTATTTTATACAATTAGATTAATATGTTTCCATTTTAATTGTTTTGAGCCTTCAGGGTAAAGGGATGATATATTGAATAAATTCTACATATTTGCATTCTGTATCACCTTTTGGACTCTCTTGGAGCTTCCGCTCGTTTATCTGAACAAGTACAGAGATAACCTTTCTCAATTTTTGTTTTTTATTACCTTTCTCGTGCTCTGATAATATTTGGTAAGTTAGATCTAATTACTGTTAGATTATGTGGAGTTTCACGCTGTGCACATGTCCGTGAAGAAGGAAAGCTAAGGTAGTATTGCGTTAGCGAGATAGTGCTAGCTCGAGACTTGTGTTCAATGAATTCTGGCAACTTTTCTGGTGTAGCACTTCCACAGGCAGTAGTACTGTGATAGAAAGCATAAAAAAACTCGAGAGACTTGACACCAGCAGAGGCATACATTTTCATGATGCTTTTCAGCTGCCATTGAGTCTCCACTTGAAAGAACTCAAGAGATAAATTGTCTATCTTTTACTAATGGGGCTTGCAGGATTTTGGCTTCTGGTGGGGTTTGGCTGCAGAAACTCTGGCAGCCAAGTTATTAGGATAATGTTTTGCTCATGGGACTGTGTTCTGCATGTGTTCTCTTTCAGTACATACTAATTTACAACGACCATCAATAATGTTCATTGCTTGGCAGAGAGTAGGTTATTTCGAATTGCTAACACAGTGAGGATTTCTACTCCCATTTTCTTTCCTTCTCTGCCAATGTGGAATGCTGCATCATGGTGAGCTGTTTCAAACAAAAAGCCAGAGGGAACCGATTAAAAGCCAGTGCCACACAATTTTTGGCTGTTTCTCTCCCCTCTTACTACCAGAAGAGTTTAGCTGGCATAAACTTCAGAATTTGTTGGAATGTGCCACACAATTGTATAGACATTAAATGTTTATTTCTGTATAAAAAAGAACTAATTACCAGATGAGCTGTTAAAAATATATTATATATTTTCTGTATGTTACAGCAATTATGGTCATGATGTTTTCAAATAGGTGGAACAGTACTAATGCTCTAGTAGCCTACACCAAATACTGCTCTTTGCCTGTCCTTCAACAGCAGTATTCATCGGTAAATTTTAAACACTTGCAATGAGATGACGATTTCCCTTCTGGCTGCTGATGAGCTGTGCCATACAGAGTAGTGATGTGTTTCTCTGCAGAGTGTAAACAGACTGCAGCTCCAGCGCAGAATCCACATTACCAATAGACACTGCCTGCATAACATTAGCATAAAAAGAATACCCTCTGTTCTATGATAAATAGTTGCTGAAAATAAAGATTAGATTGATTGACCAAAATAGTATTGCTAAAACAATTGTGTCACAGAGGACTGTGAGAAAAGTGAATTGAAGGAACTGTTTTTGCATCACTGATCCTTTTAATTTCTTTTTATTTCTTAATGACTAATTGAAGTTGTAGTCAATGTAGCAGAAGTTAATTATTCATTCACACTTCCTTGGCTTGTTGCAATACATCATTATTTTATATCTGCAATTCGGATTCACAAGATAAAAATACCTTAAATCATTTACATTGCAATGGGATTTTATCTGAACCGTTCATGCTTTGCAGCTGTAATAGTTTACCAGTCAGTGGCAAAATAAACAGTGCTCGCTGTTGGTTGGGATGATGCCGACCAACCCACAATTCATGGAACAATGATGTGTGAACGTCATCAGTCCAAATGACCTCATTGCCCACTGAGTGAGATCTTGGGTCTGTGTGAACTGGATAAGAAAGCACTTCAAACAATCAAACAATCAGACAGAAGTATCCTCATTGAGGTGGGTAGAATCCAGGTGTGTATGAGAAGTGGAAAGAACACGTGGGATTAAGTTCAAATCCAAGTTTAGTTGTCATTCAGCCATACATGAATACCCCAAATGAAACAACGTTACTCCAGGGCCAAGGTGCAAAACACAGTACCAACAGTCATACATAGCATAAAGCACACATAGCACATATAAGATAGCCAGCATGTATCAGTAAAATACAATCACACAAAAATATATAGTCCTGGGCCCTAAGTCTAAAAATATTGCAGGAAACTGTAGGCCAGCACAATCCAACTTGCCTTCTGGGGAGCAGCATTGACTCCAGCATGGACCCCGTGCCACACCGCCTCCAACGCTCCAGTGGAACACCCAACTCCAACACCTCATCCTGGGTGGCTGCAACCGGTTGACACCATGGCTTGAGGCCTACTCCTCACTATGACTGGGGCCAATCAGCTACCCGACTGTCTGCCCCCCGCCATTTGCCAATAAACCAATGAATTGGACTTGCAGCATTCCACACCACCAATATCCAACATGATCACGGGATGTTACTATTACAAGAAAAGTGACAAAGGAAATCCCTCACTGTTGGACTGCACACTTTCCTTGTACACTGATGCCTCTCTGTTGCAGGCAGCATCACAGTCCACACCAAGTCCACCTCCTCCAGTTTCTTCGCCAATAAGCAACTCACTGATGGGATAGACCTACAGTCTTTAATTTCATAATGGCCGGCAGGGTCTTGCAATCATAAAAAAAGATAAGTTAAAAAAAAAGACAATAATGCCTTTGATTGGCCATGTAGTAGCTGCTTTGTCTGAGCATGCCACCATCTTCCTGGAGGAATTAAGAGGCAGATAAAGCTAAAAGAGACAAGAAAGTAAACAAAAAAATTATTATAAATTTTTAACAATTAACACCTGGAGGAATGAGATTCGATGCTGAAATCTTGGTGTCTCCAAGGACATTTGGTATTGAATAGTGTTAATAAAATCCCAGATATGCTTGAAAGAGTAAGCACTAATTTTGTTGTGTCTTTATTAAATATCTAATCAGACTGAGAAGCAACTCTACACTGCTTGTGTATTTCTATGAAGGGCAATGAGAAATATTTGGATATGTATAGCAATTTGGACAACATATACCAGATTCTGTGCTTATGTGCATTTGTGTTAGAAATTGATGCCAATTTATTCCTCAATAGTTATTGCTATTGACAGCCTACCATGAAAATTAAATCACAAGTGTCAAGTTAAAGTTTACAGTTCTAGCTAGTCAGTGCAATGTAAGCTTCCCAGTTTCGGCTTTTTCCCCATGTTGAAGGAGAGCAAGTGAAATGTAAAACTATAAAACTAAACCCAGCGTGTCTCAATTCTGCTGGGAGAGTCATTCATGTAAGGAACTGGCACTTATTTTTCCAGAAAGGAGACTGGAAACTTTTTAAGGGTTGGGTATGAGGGAAAAAATTATGAGCAGGTAATTGATCTGCTTGGCTTTGTTAGTGTTTGTCCATTAGAATAAGAAAATTGAGTTCAAATTTTAGCAGGGATGATACTTTAATAGAGTTTATTTGTCAGAGATGCCATGCAACTTGTGCAAAGACAGGCATGACAAATATAAGTTTGAGTTAGGAAGGTAATCAACATTTGGGAGGCAATGCAGATTGTGCAAATCTTCTAATGTGCCATGGTATCTCCTTTCATCAGTTGTGGTTTTATTGATGCCTACTGCTCCCAGGATTGACAAAACAAATTATCATTCTTTGGTTGAAAAGGGAAGAGCCAGCTGGATTCTGATCATGACAAGATTTTTCTGAAATAGAGCAATTAATTGAGTGTAATTGCTAGTACATGAATTACAAATAAAAATGTTAATTGAATTGAATAAAAGTAATTGTAAAGCAAATAACAATATTAATTGTGACGTGCGGAAAATCAATTAGTCACCACAGTGTGATGCGCAGAATGTGAGGGGAATCAATGTAACAATTTGGAAATTAAGCCCATAAAAGCTTCTGATGTGGTTAAAATTCAGAGATATTGATAAGCCAATTTTCTCCCATGTATCCCTGTAAATAATCATATCATTCATCAGGCAGAGAACCCATGTGATATTATAATACAAATGAAGCCATTCAGCCATATAGGTAATGGCAGCTCCAGAAGAACAGTCCAATCATACAGCTCGTTATTTGTCTCTCCAGCATACACACTGGCTTATCAAATCCTCTTTGATTCTTTCACTATTTGCCTATCCTAAGGGGTAATGTGCAGTATCCAAATAACCTTGGCTGAAGGAACTGTGAGAAGTTTAATCTAATGTTAATTTATATTGGCAAATACACAGAAACAGAGCACAATTTGGTTGGGTTGTACATAATCCTATAAAATTGTTCTGAATTTGGGCCACAAGCCAATTTTAAATGATAGGATGTTTTTCGATGCTTGGACAAATTACTTCTGCTTTTATTGTAGAAGTATAAAAACATTAAATATTTCAGAGAGCAGATGTGGCTCCAGTGATCCTACTCTCCATAGATGTTTGCAAGCCAGACATCATAAAAAATAACAGCAGCTTGTATTTTTTGCTCATGTTCCTAATGCAGAAAGCAGCTCAGGAAGCCATACAGAAGGATGCCAAAGATGAGAAAATAAAGGAAAGGAACATATGAATTACAAGTGTAAAGTGCAGAGAAACAGTTAGAGTTTTGAAAGGAGGAAGTAAACTGATGAAGCTAAACGTATAAAGTAGAAGTACCAATCGAACAGGAGGCTTTTTATCCAGCATTACACTATCTCAATAAGATGGCCGATCCTCAGCATCAGCTCCATTATCCCATTGGATCAGCACATCCATGGATTCACTTATTGTCAAAAATCAATCATTCTCAAGAACGAAGGACTGCGGGAGGAAATTACACAAACTGGCACCATAATACCAGAAAGGTCACATTGTGAGTAGGAAAGAGAAAGAAACAGGAGATGCTCCATCCACTAAAAGCAAATTTCCCAGTGGCCAATCATTTTAATTCCCATTCCCATTCCCACTCTGACATGTCAGTCCGTGGCCTCTTCTTGTGCCACGATTGGGCCACTTTCAGTGTAGAGGAGCAACATCTTACATTCCACCTGGGTAGCTTCCAACCTGATGGCATGAACATCAATTTATCCTTCTGGTAAAAGAAAATTCCCTCCCTCTTCTTTCTTCTTCTTCAATCCTCACTCTGGTCCCTTATTTCTTCTCACTTGCCTATTACCTCCCCCTGGGTCCCATCCTCCTATGATCCACTCTCCTCTCATTAGGTTCCTTCATTTCAAGCCCTTTACCATTCCTAAGCATCGGCTTTACCTGCCACTTTCTATCCTCCTTCTCCACACTTTTATTCTGGTGTCTTCTCTCTTCATTTCCAGTCCCGAAGAAGGGACTCGGCCCAAAACATCGACTGTTTATCCATTTCCATAGATGCTGCCTAACCTGCTGAGTTCTTCCAGCACTTTATGTGGGTTGATCTACATTTCTCATGGTATTTCATACCTTATCTCTGTAACTGGATCCTGGACTTCTTGACAGAAAGGCCACAGTCAGTGGTGTTGGCAGAAACATCTCTCGCACCAGCACGCTGATCAGCGGTGCTCCCGAGGTCTGTGTGCTCAGCCCACTGCTGTTCCTGCAGCTGATGCATGACTGCTAGATCCCGTTCAAACCAAATCATCAATTTTGCTGTTGACATAACAGTGGTTTGCCTCATCAATAGCAGTGACAAGATGCTATACAGAGAGGAGGCAGAACAACTGGTAGAATGGTCTGAGCACATCGACTTGAGTTTCAAAGTGGACAAGACCAAAGAGATGATAGTGGATTTTAGGAAGGTGCTGGCTGACTGCTTCTCACTGCCAGTAAACAGCTCCTCCATGGACAATGTTTTGGAGCACTAAGTTTCCGGAAGAGCACTTAATCAATGATCTCACTTGTCCCTCAATACCACTTCTTTGGTGATGAAAGTACAACTGCAGGCAGCATCATTGCTTCTCCTCCCATTCTGATGAATTTGTACAGGAGCACTGTCGAGAGTGTTCTGACCAGCTGCGTCACCGTCTAGTATGGGAATTGCAAGGCTTCTGACCACAAGTCCTGCTGCAAAGATCATTGGGGTCTCTCTTCCACCCATCAAAGATAATTATCAGGAGCCCTTAGCCTTGTCAATGATACCTCCCATCTGTTCAATAATATTTTTAACCACCTACCATCAGGCAGGAGATATCATAGCATTAGAACAAGAACTTTTAGAATGGGAAACTGCTTCCTCCCCCAGGCCATAAGACCTCTGGACTCCCCGTCATCACCCAGGTCTCTTCGAACATGAAGTGCCGGTAGCATTATACTGTGTACTTTTTAACCTGCGTCGTATATGCACCTTATTATTTCAAAAATTCAAAGTACATTTATTATCAAAGTATGTATGCAGTATACAATCCTGAGATTAGTCTTCCCACAGACAGACATGAAACAAAGAAACACTGTGGTACCATTCAAAGAAAACATCAAACACCCAACATACATAAAAAAAGCAAAATCGTACGAATAGTAAAAAAGGAGTGAATAACACGCAGAATATTGAACATCAAACCACAGAGTCTTTGGAACAGTCTAGGAATGTTCAGTTTAGTTCAGTTCAGTTCAATCTAATGCTGCGTCATTCATTGCCTGCAAGCTGCAGAGTTAGTTTGCCTCATCAAAATCACACAAGAAAACAATAAAAGAGAAGTAACCAGAAAGCAGAAACACATATAACATGAACTGCAGGGTCCTCTTAAAACAACTCCAGTCCACAAACCATGACAGTTAAACCTTGCCCAAGACCCAAGACTCAAGACTCCTGCACCTTCCTTCATTGGCAGCGACCATGAGGGTGAGAGAGACCAGTCAAATGCAGGCTGAACACTTGCTCACCTTCTGTTTTCATCCCTGATGATTTCAATCTTGCTCAATGCATAATTGGCGAGTTGGTCGAGAATTGGAGCTGTTCATGGGTTCACACACCAACATTAGGCACACTCCATTCTCAAGCTGGTTCTCAAGCTCACTGAATTCCCCAAAGACAGCAAAAGCACCAGATCACTCAGTTGGGCCAAAAACACATTATCAAAATGTAACTTACAGGCTCCAATTACACCCAGATTAGTAGTAGACGTATATTTTAAAGAAGTAGCTTCGTGAACTGTATACAGGGCATTGCCATTAGTCATATTGGTCGCTGATGCCATCTTGCTCTATCAGTTAATTTATTATGGTAATATTACTTCTGTGTTATGTGTGTGAGTTATATACATGGTGTTGTTTACCTTGGTCCATAGGATCTGTGCTTCATTTGGCGGTATACATGTGTGCCATTGAATGACAATGATCTGAACATGATATGAAACTTTCTGTGTACTACTTGTCTGGAATGAGTTTTGGCAGAATCAGTGGTAATGTCAGGTTATGCTTTCTTGGTGATGTGCAGAGGATGAACTAAAGTAAAGAAAGAGGTGACTGGAGATCGTAATGAATAAAACAGATAAAATTGAACCTAAAAATTATATTTTGAATTTAACAGAAATTCAATGGCACAAAACTTGACTGAGACTAAGACTGAGAAGTCCACAGACTGTTTTAAGCAGAGACTCCACCCATATTCTTCAAGTTTGTTGCTAGAATTGTCATCTGTGCCTTTTTACGTCATGCTCTTTGCCTGCTTCTGTCAGTCTGTTTTCCATAAACTTAAGGTCAACAGGGGCTCTAAGCACATATTTATCCTTCATAATGTGCTTGCTGATGCATAATAGTTGCCACTTATACAATGGTTTTATTCTAAAATTGTCATCTCTGATTTCATATCCAGTTTTTGCCTCTGTAATTTTCTGTTTCAGTGTTCAGATTCACGTACAGCTTCATTTAGATGCCAATATAACCCCAACATTTTTTGCACCTCAACTATTGCCTCTGAAATTTCTTCCCTAAAAATCTCCATTTCTTGTGCTTCTCTTTCAGTTGTTGTTAAAGATGATCATGGATGAAAATTTGTCTTCTGCTCAGATATCGCATTTAAGATCTTGGAGTCAAATTTTGTTTTCTTACTGCTTCTGTGAAGGGCTTTGGAATATTTTGGCATTGTGAAGATCTGTACAAATGTAGGTGGTAAATTAGTGGGTCAGGTTAGCTGACAGTACAGAGTGTTTAAGCAGAGAATTCAATCTTTGAGAGAATGCGCGATTGAAGATGGCCGATCTGCAGAGAGACTGCGTATTTTGAAAAAGCTTTTATGTTCTTCATGAACACCTAAAGTAATATTTTTGCTGCTTCCCTATCACAAGTCTCACTTACAAACCAGCACATGCCCACACACAACAGCTCAGTCCTTTGAGTAAACTAAAAAAGAACTAAACAGCTTGTGAAGCATTTGGCATCAACAGATTTGGAGGGATAGTGGAGACCAGACATGACCAAAATTTTAACCCACCAACTAAATCCCCACTGTTTGTTAATTGGGTTTGAGTTTCCGCTTTCACCTTGAGGGATGCAGTTGTGTACATTACACAAAATGTACAATTGGTATCATTTGCCTCGAATTGCCTATTGCTAATAAAAATAATATATATTCAAAAGAGGGATATAGTCCATTTTTTGTGCATTCAACCTCAAATATTTTAATGAACTACAGCTGTAGACAGTTGATGGTCGATTGACTAACTAGCCATTGCTCCACCACTGCCTAATTATAGACTCCTGAAAATTAACAGTGTAAACTGCTTAAAGCAGGGCTAAAAAAATGCTAAATTACTACTCATTGTTCTAGAAAATTGGACTCTCAAACAGCTCTGGCTGAGCACCAAAGTGACTTGTAATTCTGCAATTAATTTTCTCTTCTTAGATGAAAGCATTATCCTATTTGTGTTTCTGCTCGACAAATTACTGAGATCAACATCATTTTTAGAAAAGTCAATCAGGCATTATATGAAGAGAGGCTGTAAAATATGTAGATGTGAGGCACAAAGGAAATTTAAAACATTCTCATCAAATAAACTGGTTGTGATATGTTCTTTGGATCCATTAAAATAATTCTCTGAATATTTTGCTTGCAGTATTACATTTACTTTAGGGACAACTTTCTGATGGAGGTCTGTTTGGATGGACTGAGAGGAACATTATGTAATATTGTGTACATCATTACATTACAACTAACAAAATTCTGCTCAATGCTTGAAAACTGTAGAATAGCAATCTCTTTGCACCTTATATCAATATTGCTCCCTCCCCGTTCTCACAAAGCACAGCATTTTTACCGTCCTGTTCCACTTAAGTATTTACAATCTTCAATAAAATCATTCATTTGCTGCTCTTAACTGCTTCCAGCCTAGTCTTCACTGCTAGGATATATGTACTCTCAAAATGTGAACTGGATTCATTATTCTGTCTGTCAGTGCACCTACTTAGAGATTGTATCATAAATCTCAAGATCCTCTACAGGAAAGAGTTGAAAGGATAGGCATAGGACCCGAAGTGAGCAAAGCAGGACTCTCTGAGTAGTGAAGCTAAAGGGCTCAATAAAGAGAACTCATTCTCCAGAGCACTGTAGCAACCACGCTACTGCAATCTATCCAAGGTGAGTGGAGGTACTGAAGGAGGAGTAGCACCACTATTGTCATCATGTTAGTGGCAGTGATTGGTGATCATGGGAGACAGTTTCTGAATGTGATATCAGGGCGAATTAACTACCTGTAGGCTTTCTGAAGGGATGATAGGCAAATGAAGACAGATGTGGATGGCAATCAGAAATGTGAACCAAGGGAGAAGAGCCCCTGGTAAGTAAGTATATGGGTGATGGAACCAGATGAAGAAGACTGACAAATCTGGGAACAATGGTGGGGGATGGGGTGGGTGGGGGGGGAGGGGTTGAGATGAAAATAATGAAGAAAGGGAGAGTCACCTTGGGTAGACAGGTGAAAGTCATAAGAAAACATGGGGACTGGGTTTCCTAAAAGTTCAATGTCGACGACATTGGGGCTGTTGGATACCTAAGTGGAATATGAAAGGTTGTTCTTTTCATTTGTGTTAGGCCTCATCATAACAGCTGGGAAGGCTGAGGATGGTCAGGGAGATGTTGGATTGGGAAAGGGAACTGAAAGGACATGCGGCTGGAACCTCAAGATGGCAATCACAGTTGCTCTGTGAAATGGTTTTCAGGTCTAACTGCTTAGACTCTCCAATGTACAGGAAGTTACATCATGAACATCAGATGCAATAGACCAGGTCGGAGAAAGTTTACATGAAACTCTCCATCACCTGGAAGACCTGTTTAGGTCCCTGGATGGTGGTAAGGTAAAAAGTGTATGGGCAGGTTCTGCCTTTATGGTAGCAAGGGACACAGCGGGGTAGATGGAAAAGGATAATCAGACCAGGAAGATAATGACAGGATATTCCCCGTGGAAAGCAGACTGTGGGGGAGTCGCAAAGATATCAGAATCAGGTTTATTATCACTAACGTATGTCATAAATGTTTTGTTTCTTTGGCAGCAGTGCAGTGAAATACATAAAATATACTATAACTTACAATAGGAAATATATATATATATATATATATATATATGAAATTATTCGTACAAAGGAGAACAAAAATAATGAGATAGTGTTTGTGGTTTCATTTTCCATTCACAAATCTGATGGCAGAGGGGAAGAAACTATTTTTAAGATGTTAAGTTGTGTGTCTTCAGGCTCTGATATTTCCTCTCTGAAGGTAATAATGAGAAGACAGCATGTCCTTGGTAGTAGGGGTCTTTAACAATGGATGCCAAATTTTTGAGAGATCGCCTTATGAAGATATCCTTGATTGTTGGGAGGCTAGTGCCAATGATGGAGCTAGCTGAGTTTACAACACCCTGTTGCTTAATCTGATCCTCTACAGTGGCCCCTCCATACCAAACAGTAATGCAACCAGTTAGAATGCTCTCGACGGTATATCCGTAGAAATCTGAGTCTTTGGTGACATTCCAAATTTCTTCAAACTCCCAATGAAATATTGCCACTGGCGTGCTTTTTTCATAATTGCATCAAAATGTTGGGCCAAACAATTAAGTTCCCCAAGATAGGTCTTCAGAGATGTTGATGGCAAGGAACATAAAACTGCCACCCTTTCCACTGCTGACACCTCTATAAAGACTTTATAATTGTGTTCCTTTGACTTCTCCTTCCAGAAGACTACAATCAATTCCTTGGTTTTACAACGTTCAATGCAAGATGTTGTGGTATCACTCAACTAGCCAATCTATCTCACTCCTTGTGCCTTATGATGAGATCCCAAAGAGAGTGGCAGAAGAACCTTACATTTATACAGGGTGATTTCCTTGTGTGGAGCCAAGGCCTTAAGCCTAGAACTGTACTCCATTTCATTCACTGACGGTCCATGGCATGTGGTCAGTGCAGCAGGTCTAATCTTTCCTTCAGTTCCAAAGAACCTCATGCACTTGCCACTGAAAGCCTTCAGCCTTGGCCAGAAGAGGGGATAAGAAATCCCAAGGGGAACATGATTGCTGCGCATCTTCTCTTTATGAACACATCATTATTGCTCTCCTACACAATGTGATGGATGATGCTGACAAACTTACACATTTTCTGCATTGGTGTGTCACATTGATTGATCACTTCATGTAGAGTGGATTTAATCATTGGTTTTACTGGGCATCCTTGTCAATTCCATTCAAATAGATTCATCAGAGATATTTTAATACCCTGATGTGATGGATGAGACAACAATTATATATTATATAGCATTAATGTGATTGGCAATAATCACTCTCAAGTGAATTGTTTCTGTATTTGCCTGAATGATAGTCATAGAGTCATCAAAAAGTACTGCACAGAAACAGGCCCTTTGGCCCATCTAGTCCACGATGAACCACTTAAACTGCCTAATCCCTTTGACCTGCACCTGGACTATAGCCCTCCACACCCCTGCCATCCATTTACCAATCCAAACTTCTGTTGAACATTGAAATCGAGCTCGCATGGACCATTTGTGCTGACATCTCATTCCACAGTCCCACAAATCGGAATGAAGTTTCCCCTTGTATTCCCCTTAAACCTTTCACCCTTAACGAATGAACTCTGTTTGTAATCCCACCCAACCTCAGTAGAAAAAGCCTGTTTGTATTTACCTTATCTATACCCTTCATAATTTTGTATTCCTGTATCAAATCTCCTCTGAATCTTCTTAATTCCAAGGAATAAAATCCTAACCTATACAATGTTTCCTTATAACTTAGGTCCCACAGTCTTGGAAACATCCTTGTGAATTACCTCTGTATTCTTTCAACCTTATCCATACCTTTCCTGTAGGTAAGTGACTAAAACTGCATGCAGTACTCCAAGTTAGGCCTTAACAGTGTCTTATACAACTTCAACATAATCTCCCATCTCCTATACTCAGTACTTTGATTTATGAAGGCAAATGTGCCAAATGCTTTCTTTACAACTCTATCCACTTGTGCTGCCATTTTCAATGAATTATGCTCCCATATTCCCAGATCCTTATTTTCTACTGCACTTCTCAGTGCCTTACCATTCATCGTGTAGACCTACCCTGGTTAGTCCTGTTGAAGTAAAAGTTCTTGTACGTGTCTGCATCAAATTTCATTTGCCATTTTTCAGCCCATTTTTTCAGCTGGTGCAGATCCCACTGCAAACTCTTATAGCCTTCCTTGCTGTTGACTACACACCCAATTTTGGTGTCATCTGCCAATTTTCATATCCAGTTAACCACATTATCATCCAGATCATTGATATAGATGACAAACAACAATGTACTGTTGCCTGCGGCACTACACTGGCCACAGGCCTCCAGTCAGAGAGGCAACTATCAACTACCATGCTCTTGCTTCTCCCATAAAGCCAATATCTAATCCAATGTACTACGTCATTTTGAATGCTAAGCAACTGAACCTTCTTGACTAACTTCGCATGCGGGACCTTGACAAATTCCTTGCAAATGTCCATGCAGACAACATCCACTGCGTTGCCTTCATAAAATTTCCTTGGAACATCCTCAAAAAAGAAACTATAAGATTGGTTAGGCCTGAACTACTACTCACAAAGCCATGCTGATGATCTGAAATTGGTTTCTGCCTGTCCAAATCCTCATATATCCCATCCCTTGGAATACCCTCCAATAACTTTCTCAGTACTGATGTCTGGTTCATTGGCTTATAAATTTCTGGTTTATTTTTAGTCTTTCTTAAACAACAAAACAACATTAGCTGATGTTCAATCCCCCCAGGACCTCGTGTGCTAAGGATGATTTAAATATCTCTGTTAGGGCCCCTGAAATTTCTGCACTTGCCTCCCACAGGGTCTGAGGAAATAACTTGTCAGGCCCTGGAGATTTATCAACCCTAATTAGCCTCAAGACAGCAAATGCCTCCACTTCTTTCATCTGAATAGGGTCCATGAATATATTTGCAATATGGATGCAAAAAAATCTATTTAAGGTCTACCCCATCCCCTTCGTTGCTACACATAGATTACAATTTTGATCTTACATGGGACAAATTTTGTCCTTTACAATCCTTTTGCTCTTAAAATACCTGTAGAATCCCTTAGGATTCTCCTTCACCTTGTCTGCTAGCACAACCTCATGTCTTCTTTCTTTCTTAAGTGTTGCCTTGCATTTCTTATACTTCACATGTGCCAAATTTGTTCCTATCTGCCTATAACTGCTTTGCACCTCTTTTTGTTTCCTTAACCAGGGCCTCAATATCTCTTGAAAACCAAAGTTTCCTCTACCAATTATCTTTATCTTTTATTCTGACAGGCACATACAATCTCCCAAAATTTCATCTTTGAAGGCCTCCTGCTTACCGAGTGCACCTTTGCCAGAAAACAGCCTATCCCAATCCACGCTTGCCAGATCTTTAACGATACTTTCAAAATTGGCCTTTCTCCAACTTAGAAGCTCAATGTACAGATCAGACCTATCCTTTTCCATAATTAATTTGAAACTTATAGCATTATGATCACTAGATGCAAAGTGTTCCCCATACAAAATTTTGCTACCTGCCCTGTCACATTCCCTAAAAGAAGATCAAGTATTGCACTCCTTCTCATTGGAAATTCTATGTACTGATTAAGGAAACTTCCCTGAACATATTTGACAAACTCTATCCCATCTAGTCCTTTTACAATATGGAAGTCCCAATCAATATAACAATCTTACATTTCTTGCAACAGTCTGTGACATCCCTACAAATTTGTTCCTCTAAATCCCATGGACTATTGGGTTGTCTGTAATATAGCCCCATTAACATGGTCCTACATTTCTTATTCCTCAGTTCCACCCATGAAGCCTCATTAGATGAGTTCTCCAGTCCGTCATGACTGTGTCATTTTCCCTGATCAGTAATGCCACCCCTTCCACTTTAATTCCTCTCACTCTGTTGCATCTAAAACAAAGGAACCCTGGAACAATGAGCCTCCAATCCTGCCCTTCTGCAACCAAGTCTCAATAATGTCTACAATATCATAATTCCATGTGTTGATTCATGCCCTGAGTTCATCCACATTTCCTACTGTATTTCTTGCATTGGAATATATGCAGCTCAGAAAATTAGTTGCACAATGTTCAACCTTTTGATCCCTGACCTTGTCTGAGGTCTTAACAACATGTCTCCATAACCTCTCCACTATCTGGTCTGGCATTCTGGTTCCCATCCGCCCACAATTCTAGTTTAAAACCCTACCCATGCAGCACTAAGAAACCTTCCCGCTAGGATATTAGTCCCTCTCCAGTTCAGATGCAAAGCACATCTTCTGTACTGGTCCCACAGTCCCTGGAAGAGAGCCCAATGATTCCAAAATCTACCACATTCCCTCCTACTCTAAATCTGTAGACATGTGCTAAACTGTATGGTATTCCTATTTCTGGCCTCATTAGCTCATGGCATGGGTAGCAATCCTGAGATCACAACCCTGCAGGTCCTGTCCTTTAACTTAGCACCTAACTCCCTGAACTCACTTTGTAGAACCTTGTCAGTCTTCCTACCTATGTCAATGGTGCCTACATGGACCATGACCTCTGGCTGCTCACCCTCCCACTGAAGAATGTTGAGAGCATGATTCAAAATGTCCTGAACCCTGGCACCCAGGAGGCATCATACCATACAGGAATCTTGTTCTCATCCACAAAACCCCCTTTCTGTTCCCCTAACTAATGACTCCCTATCTTGCCTCTTCTTCCCCCTTCCCTTCTGAGTCACAGAGCCAGACTCAATGCCAAAGACCTGACCACCATTCTGTTCCTCTGTGAGGTCAACCCCCAACAGTGTCCAAAGTGGTATACATGTTCTTGAGAGGAATGGCCACAACGGTACTCTGTACTGGCTGTTCAACCCCTTTGCCCTTCCTGATTGTCACCCAGTCTCCTGTGTCCTGCAACCTGGGTGTAACTACCTTTCTCTATGTCCTATCTATCACCCCTTCAGCCACCCAATGTTCATCCAGTTCCAGCTCCAACTCCCTAAAATGGATCTGCAGTAGGATGCCCATCAGGGACTCTGGAGGTATTCCTGTCTTCCCACATCCCACAAGAAGAGCATTCAACTATCCTGCCTGGTGTCTGTACTGTTCTAACTGTGTAAATATCAAGAAGGAAGCAATAAATAAAATGGAACAAAATTCTAGCTGCAGCTTTTTCACCTTCTCTCACCATCAAGCCTCTCCCTGCTTCAGGATCGAAGAGCTAAAGCCTCAAGTAACCTCTCTAACGCTGTCCACTCCAACAATGGCTGCTCTGCTTGACCCTGCATTAATTTTATTTGTTCCAATCAATCCCGATTGCTAATTGGCCACTATTCAAATGCCAAACAGCCGTAAATAAATACCTTATGTACTCTATCAGCGAACCTGAGTGAGCTACATCTTCTCATGCTCCCAAATTGCTAATTGGTTGCTGTTCAAATGCCAAACTGCTATGACTAAATGTCTTATGTACTCACTTGGTAAACCTCTGTGCAGTATGTCTTCTTACGCGACCATTCGCTGAGTGGCCATTGTTCAAAACACATTTTTATGTACTGCTTAGTTACAAAGATATGTAAATGGATGCGGTTAATAGTTTACACTTTCATTTCATGGAATGCTGAACTGAGGAACTTGACTTTGACCTAAAAGCTTTGCATATCTACTGTGGCATTTGTAGTACAGGCAGTACATCACAGCTCTGACCTTGTGATGAGGTAAATGAAATTCAGTTGAATAATCTGGAAATTGTGGAGGTCAACAGTCTGGCAAACACTCTGGCAAAGTTACTTAATACAGATCACTGACAGATTTTGGAGGCTCTGCACATCATGTTAAGGGGCCAAACAGAAAGGAAGCTGATTATATTAGCAATAACACAGTTCTTGACTTTCCATTACCACTTGATACAAAATGCAATGTAGCGCTTCCGCGTGGTGTCAGTGAGTTTGCTTCCCAGGTAATACAGCACAAGTATACATCTCCATAAGCCTGGACATGTCTCACATCTGCACATAAATTCCACCAAAACTGCAATACTTTACCTTTTCTTAGATGAAGTTTCCCAAGCATCTTCTCCTTACTAATAGCAGCTACACTCACTTCTGCCCCTTGATACTCCTGAATTTCTAGTGGCTTCCACAGTGATGACTGACGGAAAAAACTTACTAAGTTCTTCACCATTTCTTTGTCCCAATTACTACAGTGTAATTTTCCAGTTTTCAATATGCACTCAAACCTCTCTTTTATACCACATATTTGAAAAAAAAACACTTCTGGTAAACAACAGGAATTCTGTAGATGCTGGAAATTCAAGCAACATACATCAAAGTTGCTGGTGAACGCAGCAGGCCAAGCAGCATCTATAGGAAGAGGCGCAGTCGACATTTCAGGCCGAGACCCTTCGTCAGGACTAACTGAAGGAAGAGTGAGTAAGGGATTTGAAAGCTGGAGGGGGAGGGGGAGATGCAAAATGATAGGAGAAGACAGGAGGGGGAGGGATAGAGCCGAGAGCTGGACAGGTGATAGGCAAAAGGGGATACGAGAGGATCATGGGACAGGAGATCCGGGAAGAAAGACAAGGGGGGGGTGACCCAGAGGATGGGCAAGAGGTATATTCAGAGGGACAGAGGGAGAAAAAGGAGAGTGAGAGAAAGAATGTGTGCATAAAAATGAGTAACAGATGGGGTACGAGGGGGAGGTGGGGCCTTAGCGGAAGTTAGAGAAGTTTTTGTTCATGCCATCAGGTTGGAGGCTACCCAGACGGAATATAGGGTGTTGTTCCTCCAACCTGAGTGTGGCTTCATCTTTACAGTAGAGGAGGCCGTGGATAGACATATCAGAGTGGGAATGGGATGTGGAATTAAAATGTGTGGCCACTGGGAGATCCTGCTTTCTCTGGCGGACAGAGCGTAGATGTTCAGCAAAGCGGTCTCCCAGTCTGCGTCGGGTCTCACCAATATATAAAAGGCCACATCGGGAGCACCGGACGCAGTATATCACCCCAGTCGACTCACAGGTGAAGTGATGCCTCACCTGGAAGGACTGTTTGGGGCCCTGAATGGTGGTAAGGGAGGAAGCGTAAGAGCATGTGTAGCACTTGTTCCGCTTACACGGATAAGTGCCAGGAGGGAGATCAGTGGGGAGGGATGGGGGGGACGAATGGACAAGGGAATTGTGTAGGGAGCGGTCCCTGCGGAATGCAGAGAGAGGGGGGGAGGGAAAGATGTGCTTAGTGGTGGGATCCCGTTGGAGGTGGCGGAAGTTACGGAGAATAATATGTTGGACCCGGAGGCTGGTGGGGTGGTAGGTGAGGACCAGGGGAACCCTATTCCTAGTGGGGTGGTGGGAGGATGAAGTGAGAGCAGATGTACGTGAAATGGGGGAGATGCGTTTAAGAGCAGAGTTGATAGTGGAGGAAGGGAAGCCCCTTTCTTTAAAAAATGAAGACATCTCCCTCGTCCTAGAATGAAAAGCCTCATCCTGAGAGCAGATGCGGCGGAGACGGAGGAATTGCGAGAAGGGGATGGCGTTTTTGCAAGAGACAGGGTGAGAAGAGGAATAGTCCAGATACCTGTGAGAGTCAGTAGGCTTATAGTAGACATCAGTGGATAAGCTGTCTCCAGAGACAGAGACAGAAAGATCTAGAAAGGGGAGGGAGGTGTCGGAAATGGACCAGGTAAACTTGAGGGCAGGGTGAAAGTTGGAGGCAAAGTTAATAAAGTCAATGAGTTCTGCATGCGTGCAGGAAGCAGCGCCAATGCAGTCGTCGATGTAGCGAAGGAAAAGTGGGGGACAGATACCAGAATAGGCACAGAACATAGATTGTTCCACAAACCCAACAAAAAGGCAGGCATAGCTAGGACCCATACGGGTGCCCATAGCTACACCTTTAGTTTGGAGGAAATGGGAGGAGCAAAAGGAGAAATTATTAAGAGTAAGGACTAATTCCGCTAGACGGAGCAGAGTGGTGGTAGAGGGGAACTGATTAGGTCTGGAATCCAAAAAGAAGCGTAGAGCTTTGAGTAACCTTCTGGTAACCTCTTTTATATTACTGACTAGTTTACCTTCAAATATCATCTTAAAGCAGGTGCTGGAATCTGAAATAAATGCTAGGGTCAATCAGCACCTTTGGAAAGAGAAACAGAATTAGTGTTTGAATTCAATGACCCTCCATCAGAAAATAAAACATTTAAAAAAGAACTTCTTTGAAAATGCCAAGCGCTCTAACAGTTTTTCCATGTACAAAGGCCCAAGTAGTCCTTCTAGATGAAGCAACAATTCACTTGCATTTTTTCTACATTCAATATTCATCAGGCAATCTCCTCTACCTTGGAGAAACCAAATAGGGATTACATGATTGCCTTGCAGAACACCTATGCTCAGTCCACAAGAGTGATTCTGAGCTTTGAGGATGTATGTTTCTTCAATTTTCTTTGCACTCCCTCTCTGACCTTTCTGCATGTGGTCTCCCGCATTGTTACAGTAAAGCCCAAAGCAAGCTTCAGGAACAACACCTCATCAGTCTGCGCTTATCATAGCCTTTCAGGCCCTGCAAATGTATGTTGTAGCTAAAGATTTCACACCTAAATTGCAGTTTTAAATGTTCAAGTTCTCACATTTTTATTTATACATTGTTCATTTCAGGGCATCACTGACAAGGCTAGTATTAATTGAGCAGTGTTACAGAGGAGATTCTAGGGCTGAATGGCTGTGTTCTGCACTTGCTCTCATGATCTTGTGGTCTCATTTTCTATTTTAAATTTTCCCCTGAGGAGATTGTGATGAGCTATCTATCGTGCTGTGACTGTTCAGGCAATTTTAAAGGAAATTCAAGTCTGTGGTGGCTCTTGAATCATGTGTAGGCCAGAACACAAGCATGACAAATATCTTCGCTTAATACAGATTAGTGAACCATATGGGTTGGTATGATAATCCAGTAGTTTAAGTGGTCATCATTTGAACATGGGTCTTCACATGTTTATCAGAGCTTCTATATTACTAGTTTAATAATATAACTCTTAAATTACCCCAGAGATCATTGATTTTTTAAAAAAAATTTGATCCATGGATCAGTGGGAGGATAGCACTGTGCCCATCACCTGCCAGCTCTTCTTCATTAAGTCTCCAGATAGCCTTCAGGTCTCCTTGACAGATTGCTGTTTATTCTTCACTTTTTTCACAAGCTGCTGGAGGTCATCAACTGAGAACTGGGCAACTTGTCCCATCACTGCAGTTGCGGCTGTCCGCCATTTCAACCCTAGAATTCCTGGGGCACATTAACATGTTTTCACAGAGAACACTTTTTAAGTGGAGAATAGAATTGAGAAGAGTCAAGATGGAGTTATGAAAGGAAAATAATGTTCAACTAATCTCCTTGTATTCTTTGAAGAGGTGACTGACAGCATAGATAAGAAAGAACTACTGGCTATGGTGTATTTTGATTTTCAGTGTACATTTGATAATGTCACACGGAGAAAGTCGGTCGATAGATATCCATCACACAGTTGATGATGATTTACTAAATGAATTACGAGTTTTTTTTAGATAGAAAGCAAAGAGTGGGAACAGTGAGTCTTTCTCAAGTTGTAGATGCCATTGACATTGGTTCATGAGTCCCATTTGTATTCTATATTAATGATTTACTTGAGAAGACCAAATGTCATATATTCAAGTTTTGTTTTACCAAACTTTTGTAGGTCGGATCTCTTTTCTTAAAAGCTGCCTGTCCTGTTGAGTGTTTTCAACATTTTCTGTTTTGATCTCAATGTTTGCATTTTTTGTGCTGTATATTTTCAGTTGCAGACCAGAATAAGGGATAATCAATTTAGAACTGAGCTGAGGAGAAATCTCTCCACTGAAAGACTGATGAGTCTTTAGATTTCTCTGTCCCAGGGGACTAAGGCAGCTCAGTCACTGAGTTCATTCAAGATATTAATGGAATCAAGAGTTATACGGATAGGGCTGGAAAACTGTAATCTTGCTGAAAGCCATGAGCTTGATGAAAAGCAAAGTGTAACTGAGATACTTTTGAAAGGACAGATAACTACTCATGTTGTTATTTATATGTTCCTTTAAAAGTGTAATTTAATGACTGGATCCTTGTGCAAGTTGCTGACTGTTGAGCAAAATGCATTTCTTAATAGTCAAAGACAAACTGCTTGCCTTATATTGCCTTGCAAGTACACACCTGAGCTCTGCTATGGATATTATGATCGAAAACCATGTCTGAAACAAACTGGCACTAATTAGTGTGGGTGAACAGTTCAGTGCTGGATTAGCTCTCCACTTTAGGAACAAAAACGGTTCCAGGTGGTGAAGTTTATATGACACCATTACATTAAAAATGTTTTGAATTTAGATTTCAATACTTCAGAGAAGTTTGAATGTTAGCTGCCTATAGTTTATTAAAAGAAGTCTTAAACAAAACTCCAATACGGAGGAAGTATTGCGACTTTATATCAAATAATTTGCTCTGTTTTCAAACCATTGAACAAAATCTTTAAACAAAAGATTAAAAATAATTTGTACATGAAAAAAACCTCCAATCTTGTCTTCATAAATTAACCCACTGTAAGAACACAAGAGATTTTCGGATGAAATAATAAACTGTTATACAAATATAGTATTTCAATAATCCTCAAATTTTAACTGTGAAGATGAATAAAACAATTCTGGGTAATACTGTGTGGAAATATATTAATTAACATCCTTGTCACTACACAAAACCTCTTATTTGATCTGGAGTTACATTTAATATTTATTCATAACTGGCCAGTTGTGGATCAGTACTTGAAGCTATGATGTTGTGGACATTATAGAGACTTGGATGGCTCAGGGGCAAGAATGGTTACTTCAAGTACTAGGCTTTAGATGTTTCATAAAGGACAGGGAGGGAGGCAAAAGAGGTGGGGGCGTGGCACTGCTGATCAGAGATAGTGCCACAGTTGCAGAAAAGCAGGAAGACATGGAGGGATTGTCTACTGAGTCTCTGTGGGTGGAAGTTAGAAACAGGAAGGGGTCAATAACTCTACTGGGCATTTTTTGTAGACCACCCAATAGTAACAGCAACACCGAGGAGCAGATAGGGAGATAGATTCTGCAAAGGTGTAATAATAACTGGATTGTCGTGGTGGGAGATTTTAATTTCCCAAATATTGTTTGGCATCTCCCTAGAGCAAGGGGTTTATATGCGGTGGAGTTTGTTAGGTGTGTGTGTTCAGGAAGGTTTCCTGAAACAATATGTAGATAAGCCTACAAGAGGAGAGGATGTATTTGATCTGGTATTGGGAAATGAACCTGGTCAGGTGTCAGGTCTCTCAGTGGGAGAGCATTTTGGAGATAGTGATCACAATTCTATCTCCTTTACCATAGCATTGGAGAGGGTGAGGAACAGACAAATTAAGAAAGCATTTAATTGGACTAAGGGGAAATATGAAGCTATCAGGCAGGAACTTGGAAGCATAAATTGGGAACAGATTTTCTCAGGGAAATGTTCAGGGGATATTTGCGCGGCATTCTGCATAGGTAAGTTCCAAAGAGACTGAAAGGATGGTAGGGAACAGGAACCATGATGTACAAAGGCTATTGAACATCTAGTCAAGAAGAAAAGAAAACCTCACGAAAGGTTCAAAAAACTAGGTAATGATAGAGATCTAGAAAATGATAAGGCTAGCAGGAAGGAACTTATGAATGGAATTATACTTTATACTTTTCGGGACTGGGATTATCGTTAGGATATTAGGAGAGCCAGAAGGGGCCATGAGAAGGCCTCGGTGAGCAGGATTAAAGAAAATCCCAAGCATTCTACATGAATGTGAAGAGCAAGAGGATAAGACATGAGAGGATAGGACCATTTAAGTGTGACAGTGGAAAACTGGAGGAGATAGCAGACGTACTTAATGAATACTTTGTCATAGCATTCACTACAGAAAAGGATCTTAGCAACTGTACAGATGACTTACAGTAGATTAAAAAGCTTGTGCATATAGTCATTAAGAAAGAGGATGTGCTGGAGCTTTTGGAAAGCATCAAGTTGGATAAGTCTCCGGGACCGGATGAGGTGTACCCCAGGCTGCTGTGGGAGGCAAAGGAGGAGATTGCTGATCCTCTGGCAATGATCTTTGCATCATCAATGGGGATGGGAGAGGTCCTGGAGTATTGGAGGTTTGCAGATGTTGTTCTCTTATTCAAGAAAGGGACTAGAGATAGCCCAGGAAATTATAGATTAGTGAGTCTTACTTCAGTGGTTGGTAAGTTGATGGAAAAGATCTTGAGATTCAGGATTTATGAGCATTTGGAGAGGCATAATATGATTAGGAATAGTCAGCATGGCTTTGTCAAAGGCAGGTCATGCCTTACGAGCCTGATTGAATTTTTTGAGGATGTGACTAAACAGATTGATGACGGTAGAGTTGTAGATGTAGTGTATATGGATTTCAGTAAGGCATTTGATAAGGTACCCCATGCAAGGCTTATTGAGAAAGTAAAGAGGCATGGGACCCAGGGGAACATTGCTTTGTGGATCCAGAACCGGCTTGCCCACAGAAGGCAAAGAGTGGTTGTAGACAGGTCATATTCTGCATGGAGGTTTGTGACCAGTGGTGTGCCTCAGGGATCTGTTCTACAACCCCTTCTCTTCATGAATTTTATAAATGGCCTGGTTGAAGAAGTGGAAGGATGGGTTAGTAAATTTGCTGATGATATCAAGGTTGGGGGTGTTGTGGATAGTGTGGAGGTTACAACGGGACATCAATAGGATGCAAAACTGGGCTGAGAGGTGGCAGATGGAGTTCAACCCAGATAAGTGAGGTGGTTCATTTCGGTAGGTCAAATATGATGGCAGAATATAACATTAATGGTAAGACTCTTGGCCGTATGGAGGATCAGAGGGATTTTGGAGTCCGAGTCCATAGGACACTCAAAGCTGCTGCGCAGGTTGACTCTATGGTTAAGGTGCCATACGGTGCATTGACCTTCATCAACTGTGGGATTGAGTTCAAGAGCCGAGAGGTAATGCTACAGTTATATAGGACCCTGGTCAGACCCCACTTGGAGTACTGTGCTCAGTTCTGGTCACCTCACTACAGGAAGGATGTGAAAACTATAGAAAAGGTGCAGAGGAGATTTACAAGGATGTTGCCTGGATTGGGGAGCATGCCTTATGAAAATATGTTGAGTGAACTCGACCTTTTCTCCTTGGAGCGACGGAGGATGAGAGGTGACCTGACAGAGGTGTATAAGATGATGAGAGGCATTGGTTGTGTAGATCTTCAGAGGCTTTTTCCCAGGGCTGAAATGGCTAATGCGAGAGGGCACAGTTTTAAGGTGCTTGGGAGTAGTTACAGAGGAGATGTCAGGGGTAAGTTTTTTACGCAGAGAGTGGTGAGTGCATGGAATGGGCTGCCGGTGATGGTGGTAGAGGTGGATACAATAGGGTTTTTAAGAGACTCCTGGATAGGTACATGGAGCTTAGAAAAATAGAGGGCTATGGGTAACCTTAGGTAATTTCTAAAGTAAGTACATGTTCGGCACAGCTTTGTGGGCCAAAGGGCCTGTATTGCGCTGTAGGTTTTCTGTGTTTCTGTCTAGCTGAGACTGGCTGAAGTACTGCCGCATAAAAGCATTTATTTTGTATTAAATGATTGAACCTACTTGACAGGAATCAATTTTCAAATTTACTACATTTCTTCCTGGTGGTGAGGCAGTGTCCTTGTAGTTTTGTTCCCCACTTGATTCAGATCACAGCTCTATGGGTTCAATTCCAGATTATTTGATTGATGGAATTAAGGACCACATGTCAGGTTTAGCATACAAAACACATGCAGCTTCAGGTCATTCATACATTTCAAAACGAATAATTGCTTTTAGCATTTGTTTCCATAGCAATGATTGTATTCTTAAATGAAATGTAAGCTTCAGTTTTAACCATGCAGCTGTTGATGTACGAGGGAACTGTGCATGAATACATTCAAAATTATTGATAGACAGACATAATGGATTATCTGCAGACAATTCTGTGTGAATACAACTGCTTCCTCATAAGAATAGTCTTGGAAAAGATAAAATAGGAAAACCTGTATTTGCATAGACCTTTCACAGTTTCAGATCAGCCAAAGTTTTTCTGATGCATGGGTCAGCAAAATTGTTGTTCTGCAAGTTTCCCACCAACAAAAATGTGATTATATATTTTGTAGCTTGGGGAAAAATGCACTCACAGGACAACACATACTTTTTCTGGTCTTAAATTCCTTTATCCGTTTTAGATGTTTTATTGCAGAAAGAGAGTATCAAAATAAAAATGACAAAATAAATTGTAAAAAAACGCAGTTCCCGCTATTACAATCCCAATTTAAATTCGGACCAACACACATAAAAGTTGCTGGTGAATGCAGCAGGTCAGGCAGCATCTCTAGGAAGAGGTACAGTCGACGTTTCGGGCTGAAATACACATACTTAGCAGTATTAACTGAGCAGTAAACATTAGCCAGGGTACCAGGAATAATTCTTTCACTCTTCAAATCGTATCATAGAATATTTTTAATTTATCTTAGACGGTTTATAAAATTTCATTTGAAAATAGCACCTCTGATAGTACAGCGTTCCTTCTCAACATTCTTAATCTGGATCTAGGAAGTGACATTTAGCATTTGGTATAACAAAAGAATTGTATAATCTTTGATTCATTTAGAACAGAAAAAGTGGTTAAAGCAATAGAGAGTATAAAATTAACCTTGAAACACTGTAAATTATTTCTAATAAATAAATCTGCCATCACAGCTTGGTATGATAACTCCAATGCACAGGATCGCAAGAGGCTGGAGAGGGAGATAGACTGAAGCAGATCCACTAGTAGCACAACATTTCCCATCATCGATGACATCACTCTACTTGTTACTACCATCAGGGAGGAGGTACAGAACCTGAAGACACACTATAAATGATTCAGGAACAGCTTCCCCTATGCCATCAGATTTCTGAACGTTCCATGAACATGAGCTCATAATTCCTTTTTTGCACTATCTCCTTTTTCAATTCTGAGTAATTTTATGTTTGTATTCTATGCTGCTGTAAGGCAACAAATTTTTGTCATATAGGAGTGATAATAATCCTGATTCTGACTCTGATAACAGACATTTTGCACAGAAAAATGACTAACTGACAGATATTTCTGATATCTTCTGATACTTCAAATAGCCATCAGCAAAAGAATGATAACTACTTGCACAATATGTTGTCCTAAAAAATCTCAACTCCATCCCCAATATTGAAATATTTCATCCTTATTCCAGTCAAAGTCTGAGATAATTTAAGTAGTTTTGTAAGTGTGTAAACCAAGCACGTTTACAATTTAACTATGCATTGCAAAAATAGAAAATAGTTTTACAATAAGATCAGTGTGGTTAAAATACATTCAGATACCTTTATTTGAATTATGTGCCCTAAAATATTAAGGAAATAGTGCAGCGAACAGCTGTATTTTCCAAGTTTTTGTCCTGACCTTTGCAAATCAAATGTATTTGGAAGAAGATGCATAGAAATGGTCTGAGCAGAACAAAATACTGAAAATGCATTCTCCGATTGTACTTGCTCAGATATATATTATCTCAATTGTTATATTGTTCGAAAGATTATAGATTCCCAAAATAATGTTGGTTGCTGTTATATAACGTGATACAAAAAAAGGACACAAAGTGCATGCAAGATACGCAAGAGTCCCAGGCAACAAGAACTTGTATGGAGACTACAAATTAGAAGATTCAAACAAGTTTCCCGACATATACCAGTGATACTAAACCTGATTCTGATTCATTTTTATCTCTGAGCAACAGTAAATATATACAAATGTTTAGAATTAGCTAGCATGTCTAAAAGAATGAATTTAACAGGAGTGTAATTATTTAAGAAAGCAGTTTATAGTAAACAAAGTCAATCCCTCATAAACAGGCAAGTGGATGGTCTGATCAGATGTCCAGTGGTTCAGTTGCTAGACTTGGAGCCCGTGCACAAGTTTCAGGTCCCACCATGGCACCTAGGGAATATAGATTTGTAAAGATAAATACCTACACTTTTAGGCGAATAAAGTTAGATTCAGTAATGTTCATCACAATACCACTGGATTCTTGTAAAATCTGATGTAATTATTTTAAATGTGATTTGATATTCACCAAATTGGTTGACCCTTACAACAATTCAACAATTCAATGACAATAAGTGATGATATATATATTCTGTGAATGAATAAAATATACAGAATTGAAAATGTAGTTTTCTATTTCTGAAAGTACTTTTAAAAAATTAGCATTCATTAGGGATTCGCTCCTACGAAGGCAACATGGATTTTCAATATCCGCCATAATCACAAGCAAATAGAGACAGTAGCAACGTGGAAATATTTTTTTTATCTTGGCCAAAATGAATCAGAGATTTAACTGGCTATCGGCAAGAGAACAAGTGAAAATGAGGCATGATAGCATAGCTGACAGCGTGACATTCTTATAGCTTGGGGAGTAGGAGTTTGGAATTCAGTTCTGGTGTCCTCTATAAGAAGCTTGTGCATCTTCCCCATGAGCATGTGGGTTTCTTCTGGGTGCTCCAGTTTCCTCTCACTGTCCAAAGATGTACTGGTTAGTAGGTTAGTTGGTCTTGGTAAATTGTCCTGTGATTAAGCTAGGGTTGAGAAGGTGGGTTGCAGCTCATTAGGCTGGAAAGGCTTGTTCTGTGCTGTATTTCTATATAAAATTTAATACAATAAAAACCACTGTGAAATAAACTGTAAAGGAGGGAAATAGAAAATAGAATAGTACAGCACATTACAGGCCCTTCGGCCCACAATGTTGTGCTGACCATCAAACCCTGCCTCCCATTTAACCCCCACCTTAAACTCCTCAATATACCTGTCTAGTAGTCTCTTAAACTTCACTAGTGTATCTGCCCCCACCACTGACTCAGGCAGTGTATTCCACGCACCAACCACTCTCTGAGTAAAAAACCTTCCTCTAATATCCCCCTTGAACTTCCCACCCCTTACCTTAAAGCCATGTCCTCTTGTATTGAGCAGAGGTGCACTGGGGAAGAGGCGCTGGCTATCCACTCTATCTATTCCTCTTAATATCTTGTATACCTCTATCATGTCTCCTCTCATCCTCCTTTTTTTCCAAAGAGTAAAGCCCTAGCTCCCTTAACCTCTGATCATAATGTATACTCTCTAAACCAGGCAGCATCCTGGTAAATCTCCTCTGTACCCTTTCCAATGCTTCCACATCCTTCCTATAGTGAGGTGACCAGAACTGGACACAGTACTCCAAGTTTGGCCTAACCAGAGTTTTATAGAGCTGCATCACTACATCGCGACTCTTAAACTCTATCCCTCGACTTATGAAAGCTGACACCCCATAAGCTTTCTTAACTACCCTATCTACCTGTGTGGCAACTTTCAAGGATCTGTGGATATATACTCCCAGATCCCTCTGCTCCTCCACACTACCAAGTATCCTGCCATTTACTTTGTACTCTGCCTTGGAGTTTGTCCTTCCAAAGTGTACCACCTCACACCTCTCTAGGTTGAACTCCATCTGCCACTTCTCAGCCCACTTCTGCATCCTATCAATATCTCTCTGCAGTCTTCGACAATCTTCTACAATATCTACAATACCACTAACCTTTGTGTCGTCTGTAAACTTGCCAACCCACCCTTCTACCCCCACATCCAGGTCGTTAATAAAAATCACGAAAAATAGAGGTCCCAGAACAGATCCTTGTGGGACACCATTAGTCACAACCCTCCAGTCTGAATGTACTCCCTCCACCACGACTCTCTGCCTTCTGCAGGCAAGCCAATTCTGGATCCACCTGGCCAAACATCCCTGGATCCCATGCCTTCTGACTTTCTGAAGAAGCCTACCGTGTGGAACCTTGTCAAATGCCTTACTAAAATCCATATAGGTCACATCCACTACACTACCCTCATCTCCAAGGGATCTCAGCAATCTCTTCCCTTGCCTCGTGGAACAGCCTGGGGAATATTCCGTCAGGCCCCGGGGACTTATCCGTCCTAATGTATTTTAACAACTCCAACACTTCCTCTCCCTTAATATCAACATGCTCCAGAACATCAACCTCACTCATATTGTCCTCACCATCATCAAGTTCCCTCTCATTGGTGAATACCAAAGAGAAGTATTCATTGAGGACCTCGCCCACTTCCAGAACCTCCAGGCACATCTTCCCACCTTTATCTCTAATCGGTCCTACTTTCAGTCCTGTCATTCTTTTGTTCTTCACATAATCGAAGAATGCCTTGGGGTTTTCCTTTACCCTACTCACCAAGGCCTTCTCATGCCCCCTTCTTGCTCCTCTCAGCCCCTTCTTAAGCTCCTTTCTTGCTTCCCTATATTCCTCAATAGACCCATCTGATCCTTGCTTCCGAAACCTCATGTATGCTGTCTTCTTCCAACTGACTAGATTTTCCACCTCACTTGTCACCCATGGTTCCTTCACCCTACCATTCTTTATCTTCCTCACTGGGACAAATTTATCCCTAACATCCTCCAAGAGATCTCTAAACATCGACCACATGTCCATAGTACATTTCCCTGCAAAGACATCATCCCAATTCACACCCACAAGTTCTAGCCTTATAGCCTCATAATTTGCCCTTCCCCATTTAAAAATTTTTCTGTCCTCTCTAAAGGCCAGAGAGCGGTGGTTTCTGTTCCCCAGATGCTCACCCACCAAGAGATCTGTAAGCTGACCTGACCTGTGACCTGAAATTAAAAAATCAAATGGAAATACAGTACATGCATAGAAATTAGTGTTCAGATAGGAATGTCTGAGGTGTCAGATATTGGATGATTAGGCATTAATGAAATGCCAGAGGAAATGTCCTTTTGGACAGGTACAGAGATTGGAAAAGCTTAGAAGATTATGAGCCAAATGCTCACAAATGGGATGAGCTTGGATGGGGCAATTTGGTCAGCATTTGAGCCTGTTTCAGTGCTGTATTACTATATTAATCTATGACTTCATGAATTTAATTTCGCAGGACCCACAAATGATCCTATTAATTGTTTGACTTCACCATTTACCATTTTACCTAGTGGTTCCCTATTTTCTTTCCAAAGCAGCAAACTATTTAACTGATAAACTATTGTTGAAACTGAACACCACTGAATCTCTGTTCACTCAGTACTGAATTTATTCATGTCATTACCATTTCTGATGTCCTAAAGATGAAAGGTAATTCCATTAATTTAACAGGTTGGAAGTAGAATCATGGATTAAAGTGATTAATTAAATTATACTGTATAGTTAATATAAGTTATTAGTTACCATGATAAATCTTTCAAAGATATCTGTCAAATGTTCAAATGATGGAAACATGGAAGGTATTGAAGAAGTTTACATTTTACTACTTTGGCAGTGTTATTTTTTGGTACTTTGCTAGAATAATTCAGATCTAATACTTCATGTGTTTCAAACTGTATGCAATATAGTCATTGTGCTGACTGACTGAACTCTAGGTGTGTGAGAGTGTGTTTTCATTTTTTCTAGCAGCTGTTCTTTCATAACTCAGTTTCTTTATCAGCAATGTGGCAAAGATTGGTATCCCATATGTTGTATTTGTATGTGTCTGTGCAATCATCGAGATTCTGAGACATACACATGTTGTGGGATATGGCAAGCTTACTTCTCATCTATTTAATACAGACTCAGTCAAGCAGCTTTGTCAGAGAAAATTACCCAATGCAATGATGGGAGTGAAAAGTTTCGGTTGGCAAACACACTTCCATGTTACAACATGTTTTTCTTTTAGGAACTTGTTAGCTTTACTGATGAATCCTGGAGAACTGGAACAACTTACTGTATGCTTTGGACATTTGAGAACTAAGTAGAGCTCTTGCATGTGTATCTGATTTACCTCAATCTTAAATGATCTTCTTTTCATTAAAGAAAACAAGTATCATTGCTTCTCTTTGTATTGAAGCATTGCTTCATGGCTGATATTCACCATCAACAAAATCTCTTATTTTAATAGCAGATTACTCATAGAAACATCCCATAGATTTTACTAAGCACCTTTCAAAACAAAAGAAAGTTATTATTCAAGCAGATAGACAAAAGGTTCTGAGATGCATGTGTGCTGTTGGAGAGAATTCCAGAATTGAAAGCTTGACTGATAATGGTTTAGTGATTTAAATGTCATTATCTCAAAACTGTTGTAGGGCAGCAGGAGATTGACAATAGTCAGGAGCAGGGAGATCATTTAGGGATTTGAAAGCATGGTTGAGAATTTTAAGATGGAGATGTTCCTTCATTAGCTTTGTCTTCTTGTTATGAAATAATAATAATGTTCCTTGAATTTCTAATCAATATCTTTAAAAACTTCATAAGCCATGCAAATCATAATCCATATTAATTTGGGTATTCCTTATTAAATTTCATTGATTACCCAGTCATATCTAAGGTGAGTCAAGCAAACTCCCCACTGAGTTTTCAGCAATATGGTATTACCTGTAATTTTTAGTGGAACTATCTCTCTTGATATTATCTAACTCATTATCGAAGAAACGTTGCCTTGTTGAGAGTGGCTTGGTGAATCCCTCAACTACCTATGCACAGATTGCAGAGGACAAGTGAACATCTGAAATAAAGTTTGAAGTCTCATTATGAATTCCCACAGCTTCCAACTTCATCATGAAGGCTGCTTGAGGCACTGTCAGTTGGCTTAAAGATATTAGTGCATGCAACAAGTAATTGGAATTTGAGCTAATGATCAACCAGAGATACAGAATTATTACGTGTAGCTTTTTTAAGGTTTCACTGGGACTTTTTGGATAATTCTTTGCATTAAGACTTGAAGGTGTTGGGAACGAGGGAAAAGCCCTTCAAGTATCCGCTGGGTAGGCGGATGAAAGCATGCATAATAATGATTGCTAGATTAGTAATATATTTCAGTAGAAATTGCAAAGGAAAAACTCTCATTTGCTGCTTTTTTTGAATTTTTTAAATCCATTAAAGTGTAATGATTAATTAAATTCTCCAAATATATATGGTATGGATAAAATAAACTGAACTTACATCAATGGGGCATTCTAGTGCTTAGTACATATCAGTCAGTATTATTATTTTCATTGTTATGAAGTGCTCTGGTTAATTTGTAATGGGCAGCAGACTACTGAGGAACAAAGGGATCCTGCTGTCCAAGTTCAAAAACTGAATGTTTCAGTAATGCGGAAAAACTGTAGGCTGGGGTTGATTTTTTTCTTGGAGTGCAGAGGAGACTAGGGGGAATCTGAACAGAGGTGTATGAAGTTAATGATGCTTATTGTAGGGTTGATGAAACTTTTCCTTATGGGCAATACTTGAGGAGATAGATTTAAAATAAGGATCAAGAGGTTCAGAAGAGATATGAGGATGATATTTTTCACCCAAAGGTTGTCTCAGAAAGTAGTGGAATCAGCATTCTGATACTTAAGTAACATTTGAAACCATCAAGATACGACTATGGATCACACGATGGTAAAGGAATTTGTGTATGATTAGGAGTGGATAGTTGTCATGAACGTGATGGGCCAAGTAGTCTGTATGACTCTGACCAGAAGAAATAATAAACTTGACAATTCTTCCTTCTGAAAATAAACATCATCAGCCAGAATTTTGCCCATTCTGATTGTTCCTCTGACTCAAAATCAAACTGTTTCACCTACATATCTGTAAAACATTCTTAGAAGGGTTTCCTGCACTATTGAGGAAAATTATTGAACATAAGCTGCATTTTCTTTTCAATAAAATGTTATGTTAATTCGGATTCACATCTGTTATTTTCTGTTTTAAGGAAAGCCTCTTGTCAGAATATGTAAATACATACTGCTGCACGATTGTAGCATTCTGTCTATTTTTGAAATGAAATAGAAAGAACAGGGAAGAAAGAAGGTTATATTTTCATCAGAGACAAGTAATTTTAAGAAAAAGGTGTTTTTAAAGCAGAAAGACTTTGTATAATTAAATGCAATGCTAGTACAGTTATCGACTTCTGGAGAACTCACACCATTCACTCCCTCCTTCACTTTGGTGGTACAGTGGTGAAAACTGCAAGAGGTTTCAAAATCAAGGGAGTGCACATCACACACAACCTCTCATGCTCCCAGAACACATCCTAAACAGTCAAGAAAGGTCACCAACTCCTCTACTTTCTGAGGAGGTTGACAAATGCTTGACTTTGCACATCCATACTCACATCATTCTAAAGATGTGCAGTAGAGAGCATCCTAACATGTTGCATCACTGCTTGGTATGTAAACGGTACTGCAGCAGACAGAAAGGATCTACAATGGATAGGCAAAGTGCCCAACACATTACTGGCACCAATTGACCCGCGATCAAACACATATATATGTAAAGATGCAAGATTCAGTAACATCATGAAGGTTCCCACTCACCTTTCTCATGGGTTGTTTGCCCCACTCCCATCAGAAAGGAGGCTATGATCTCCTTTCATCAGGATTGTTTCACCAGGGGCAATTCTATCAGAAATAGTTATTATTATCCTTCAAACATCAGGCTCTTGAACCAAAGGGGATAACTTCACTCAACTTCACTTCATCATTGAAATGTTCTCACATCCCGCAAAATATGGACTCACTTCCAAGGACTCCTCATCTCATGTTCTCAATATTTATTGCTTATTCATCTGTAATTACTTATTTCTTTTTGTATTTGCACAGTTGTCTTCTGCGTGCTGTTTGAATGCCCAAGTTGGTGTGGTCTTTCATTGATTCTAATATGGTTATTATTCTATTATGGATTTATTGAGTATACCCGTGAGAAAATGAATCCCAGGATTGTATATAGTAACATATATGTAGTTTGACAATAGATTTACTTTGCACTTTGAATGCACAATCCACGCCAGGATGACTAGAATCCAAAACAGTTACTTCCCCCAAGCGGTAAGGCTGATCAACATCGTCACCCAATAACTCACCACTGTACCTTATTATTTACTGTCAGTTACCTAATGTACAGCCTAGTGTCACTTTATGGATATATAATAAATCTACAGTATGTACAGCATATAAACTTACGTATTTATATTTATTGTGTGTGTTTTTGTTATTATTGCATTCTTTATTTTTTGTGCTTTTTTGTGCTGCGTTGGATCTGGAGTAACAATTATTTTGTTCTCATTTACACTAGTGTACTTCAAATGACATTAAACAATCTTAAATAATTTTAAATGAATATTACACTTGTACTGAAGAGAGACACATTATTTTTAAGAGCAACTTTTTGATGGAGGCAATGATAGGCAGGAAGAAGCAGCCATGCCCAGCCATTTTGATGCATTTACTGCAGAGACACAGTACGTCATGAAGTCATATAGCATTGAAAAGGGTCCTTTGGCTCATTGTGCCCATGCCGACCATTAAGCAATGATTTGCACTAAATCTATTTTTGCTCCAGCATCCTCATTAACTCTCTGCTATTCACCCCCTCACCCCCTCCATTTCTCATGCCATGCTCGAACTGGATGTGGAAAGAAATTGAAATACTGGGAGAACCATTCAGTCACAAGGGGAATGTGCAAGCTCCACATGGCAGCACCCAGTGTCGGGATTGAAGTGAGGACAAAGGAAGTGTAAGGAAGCAACACTACCTGCTGCACCATTGTACTCTTGATATTTTCTCCTTTGGAGGGAAGTAAATCAATGCTGAAATGAAGATTAAGACAATTGGTGTCTGCCACAGATTCCTCTCTAACCACTATTGCAAGTTGGCAGACTGCGCACATTTGTGTATGAAAAATGTAAGCTGAATGAATATGTTTTTTGTGTGACTTTGTTTGGTTTAACTGAGCATTGTGTGTACTCAGAAGTCGGAAGGTATTGTGAAATTTTGAAAAACCTGTTGAAAATTATTTGTCATTGCTGGTAGCATTCAAGGTGAAAGGCAACAGAATTTCACTGATGGAAATTAAAATAATCAGAATAAAATTGGCAAGTCTGCTGAACCCAATTTAATTTCATTAATGAATGTGTGCAGGTACTATGTTAGGTGCCAGCTGTGGGTAGTTCATTGGTAATGCTCTTATGATTCAGAACATTATGGATTCAAACTTCACTGGAGAATTCATTCTGCAATCTATGCTGACATTTCAGTGCTAAGCTGCTGGAGGGTTTATAATTCACCAAGGTCCTCCTCTTTTATCTTTAGATGCATAAGCTCATGCATGGTGTGCTGAAGAGCAAGCCAGGTCACCTGATGTCCTGACTAGCATTTGCTCCTCAGTCAAACCCCTCAAAAAGAAAACGATATGATTGTTTCTCTTACTGATGCTTGTCAAATCTTTATTCCCTCCTTGCAGCCAATGCATTGTGATTACTTTGAAAAATCCTGAGCTTGAGAAATGAAAAGCAATTGCTTTCAGTGTCTTTTTACAACATAGATTTTGCAGTGATTATCAGTAAATCCACTGGTGTCGGTGAGTGTGTGATGGGACTTGCTGCAGGACTTTGCAGTCTCCTTCATTATGTTATCTCAACTCTGACTGCTGACTCTAGGGACAAATTCACCAAGTTACTTATGGTAATCTAATAATGTTAATTCTTTAGTTTTTCACGCTCAGAGTATTTGCCAGCACATGGTACTTCCTATGTGCAAAGTTATATAAAAAAACTTGAAGTTGAAATGATGCTCAAAAGATTAAACTAACATACAAAAGCCAGTAACCAAAGCTCCAAGACAATGGGATAAGGCAAATTCCTTTCATTACATGATATTTAGGATTTTGATTACTGTTTTTAGATCATATTATGCAACTCAGTTTGCTTTTCTTACAATTTTCTTTTTCAGTCACTTCTGCCTTTGAACCATGCTACTTGAGTATCATGGAATATCTAAAGCCAACCACCACTTTTTGTCTGTTGTAAACAGATTAAGTTCACTATCATCATCACATCCAAAACCACCATTGGTCAGAAATATCACAAGACTTTTGACACTAATATGACAAGAATGGGGAAGAATCAAAAAAAAACATTTTAACTTTTGATAAAATCAAAAATGGGTGCTTTATAGGCAAGTACAAAATTGTTCCTATACATAACTAATATAAATATATAATTTTGTTACATATTAGAGAGAGAAGTAGATGCAATATTTTTGTTTCTATTTCAAAAAAAGCTGCTGCATATCACAGGAAGTGTATAGTATTCAAAACGTCTATTTATTGTGTTACTTGTCTTGTGCTCCAAGTTCACAACTGAAGCATTTGAAATGCATTCTGCTTAACTTAACACATAAAAAAGTAAAATATGGACATCGTTGAATAGCTTCAGTGCATTACATCTCCCGAATCAACATACAAGATATATACAAGAGTCCTGACGAAGTGTCTCGGCCTGAAACGTCGACTGCACCTCTCCTAGAGATGCTGCCTGGCCTGCTGCATTCACCAGCAACTTTTATGTGTGTTACAAGATATTTCCATGGCTACTTTGATTTTCATGCAAATAAAGAAAAACTGCTGATTATATTATACTTAAAGTATGATTTAAAATCTAAGAAAGGAACGCTAGGCGGATACTTCGTGGGAACTGTGCCCATTTTGAAAGGAGCTCAAGACTTGTCAAAGGATAAAATAAAATTTTTACATCCCTGGCACCTGGCAGAATATCAGTTGTCTTTACTTCAGTTAATATTGAAGGAAGCATGAAGGTAAGTTCAAACTGAATATTATAATAGAAGATGAAAACAAAGTACTCGTCCTCAACAAGGTATCTTTTACTATTGCCGTGTTTGATATGCTGATCATCTGCATTTCACATACTTCTTAGTCTTAGCTCCATTGTCTTCATGAGGTTCCATTCCACAGTTTCAAACCTCTGTGGCATTAAGTATAGTCATAGTCATAGTCATACTTCACTGATCCCGGGGGAAATTGGTTTTCGTTACAGTTGCACCATAAATAATGATTAGTAATAACACCATAAATAGTTAAATAGTAATATGTAAATTGTGCCAGGAAATAAGTCCAGGATCAGCCTATCGGCTCAGGGTGTCTGACCCTCCAAGGGAGGAGTTCTAAAGTTTGACGGCCACAGGCTGGAATGACTTCCTATGACGCTCTGTGTTGCACCTCGGTGGAATGAGTCTCTGGCTGAATGTACTCCTGTGCCCAACCAGTACAGTATGTAGTGAATGGGAGACATTGTCCAAGATGGCATGCAACTTGGACAGCATCCTCTTTTCACACACCACCGTCAGAGAGCATATGGAGGGAAGGAGTCAATTGATAACATTATTGAGTGGGTAAGAATATCTGTCCTCAGATATGTCAACTTTTATGAAGTTGATTATAATACTCTTGAAACTCTGTCAAATAGAACAATATTAAAGTGAGCAATTTGATACAATTTCACTGAAAACTATTCTGAACAGTTATGCACTTCCCATGAAATCCATCAAAAACCCCTTCTAGCTCTTCTATGTCTGATGTGTTAGTGAATGAAGTCCAGGTCTGTACATATTTGGATACCACACTTATGATCTTATTTTTAATTAAAGGAATTAATGTTTGCCCTCCAGAAGCCACATCTGACAAGCCCACTAATTTATGTACAGTACTTATCCTCCCAATTCCCCTTCTCATGCCCACAACCTCTGATGATGTGTCTTGCTCTTTTTGCCCACCCCATTTTAGACCTTAACTGCTGGTCTCCTCCTGTACCAACTGCAAACCCAGCCTTTTCCAAGCAACTAGCACTTTGAAAACTCCAATGAATCCATGGCTTATGACCAATTTGTTTTCCTTAATTTCCTCTATCATTGAAGATACCAATGAACTTCTGAGCCACAGAATTTTCTTTACTCATCTTTTTGAAGCATATCATTCGGGCTGTATTGGACAGGGGAAGCACAGTAACCAAGCCGAGGCCAAAAATATGTAAAATGTTTAAATTGGTATCATTTCTAATATTACATTACAAATAAATTGAGATGTAATCCCTTTTCATGCAACTCACAAGGAATGGTGTTATTCAGTATGCTTTGAAAATGCTTTTTAAAATTAACACCACAGTGTAATATTTTTTGAGATTAACCACTAACTTCCATCTCAAAGCTGTGGCCAGATCCATTGGGCTTTTTTGTGATCAATATATAGTATAGCAGGATAATATTAAATGTCACTTTTATGCTGTAAAGACCAATTTAATTAACTTATGGGAAGCATACCTACAGTTCTCATAATGTGCTGCAGAGAGGTGAAGCTCAGTATAATACTGTGATCTCATAACGCAAAATTATGCTGCTTGTTCAACCAGACACAGAATTCCACTAATTGCCAATGCAAGCAGTTTTGCCGATTGAATTTCCAATGGAGGGATTAATTTTTTTTTAAAGTGAGAGGTAATTTTGGTCGTCACAAAGCCAGTATCACTGTATAAGTGGAATAAAGTTGTGTATTTTTTTTTAAAAACCAACCTGGTTCTCTTAAAACAGGTGGCCTTCTATGTGCTGTGATAGAAAGGAAAGTACATTGGCTTAATGTGACTAAAATAAGATCGATGTATCATTGTAGGGCCATTTGGACGTTGTTATTTATTCATGTGGAAGTCATAACGTAATCCACTCACAAGGATGCAATTGTGAAAGAGATAAACATAGCCTAGAAGCCCTGGATTTTGATTGCACCATTGCTAGTTTTAAATTTGAATTAATTTCTGGAACTCACAACCTTCAAGTTTCTAGATTGTCTTAAAAGTCAAGCAAATAGACAGCTTTCAAGATCGAGTACCATCCATCACAGTGGTTTGACCTACATGTGATTTTAGCTACTGTATATATTGATTCTTATTGCCTGCTTAATTGCTGCTTCTGCCACTCAGTTTACAGATGGATTGCATGATTTCCAGATGGACTTTTATCATTGATACTTACTATTTATGTCATATTGATGTTAAACATCCCCAATGAGTTGGTTGTCTTGAACCACTTCTTTCTTGTGAAGGCACTCACTTCTTGAGAAAATTCTAGGTTTTAAATTAGGGGTGATGAAGGAATAATATTATACTTCCAAGTTGGAATAGTATTTGACATGGAGGGAAAGTTACAAGCAGCGCTCAAGCATTTACTACCCTTATCTTTCAAGTTAGAGGTTACTGGCTTGCTTTCAGAGTAACCTTGGTGAACAGCTATAGTACATGTTAGAATGGGGTTTATATAACAATGCTTTGTGAGTGGCAGAAGGACATCATTAATTTAGAGTGAGAGATGGGGTGCCTGTCAAACAGCTTACTTTGTTCTAGATAGCTTAAATTTCTTGAGCATTACATGAGCTGTAGTAACACAGGCAACTGTGGAGAATTCCAATAATGTTCCTGGCTCATGATTTGTGAAAAGGATTTGGGAACCCAGCAAAGGAACCATTTTCAGCAGAATACCCAAGTTCTGATCTTCAAACTTTATTTTTTTGGTCTAGCTGAGGTACTGATCATCAATGATTTCAAAAATATTGTAGATGATGGATTGAAAAGTAGTAATATTAAGAACGCTTGCTCAGTTGACAGGGTCATACACGAGTCTTGCATTATGGATGTGTCACTTGCCACCTACCATCAGATTTTTGAGTGTTGCCTGGGTCTTGTTAATGCAAACCCAAGCAACTGCAAATGGTTACAACTGCTCAGCCATCGGTTCACATGGGGACAAATATTTTTAAATGCATATCATATTGTCAAAGAATTTACCCTGATTTATCATATGTTACGGTAAAAGAACTCTGTCGCCAAGCTACTATGAGAGACTTTACTCCATTAGCAAACAGAAATAAGGACACAGACCTTGGTAAAAGGTTAACCCTTTAATACGTGATCACGGGGAGGCGTTGCCTTACGACTTCACCCGTGTCAGGTTACATCTTAAATTTATACAGTAAATTTTGGGTAATAGCCAACAACTAAATATACTTAGACAGCGATTTCAAGAAGCACTTGTTCAGTATCAGAAAGTCTACCAATGTTCCAGCGCGATACACAAAACTAGGTTTGCACGTCTACAGTCAGTTTTCTTTACCATCTACACAATCTTGGGCAAAGGTTAACAATACCTCATCACTGGCATGATCTATTGCTAGTTATTGTTAGTTCACACAAGCAAGGCACTGTCTGCATTTTATCCTGTCACCCTCATGACCCAAGTCTTGCACAATATAGTCAAGCTTGACAACAACATTCAATTCAAAATTTAATTTTTCTCTTAATTTTTCTTCCACACATATACAGGTAAGATAATTCAATGGTGCAACTCACAAAAATATCAATGGTCATTTATGTGTACAACTTGCACTTTAGCTTCCTGGCCTCATTTCAGAGAGTGTTTAGAATGGTATGGAAAACTCTTGGCGGTGTGGTGGAAATACTGAACAGCAAAATACAGCTACTGTGTTAAATAAAAGGGCCATATTATCTGCGCATGCATCAAGAACTGTATGTTGAGAAAAAAAAAGTGACGAAATTTGTTGTATTTTTATTTAATTGTTTTTCCTATTGTTGTGGGGTGGATGAAATCACCGGAGAGACAGAGTCACTGGTAGATACAAAGCAGCTTCTTTATTCGACACAACGAGGTACAGCAGGCATCATACGGACGGAGATAGCTTTCGGTAGAAAGGTCTGCTAGCCCAATGTGGGCTCGATATTTATATGCTAAACACAAAGGGCAATCGCTATTCACAAAGTATAGACAATGCATAGACAATGTTTCCTTTTGAAGCTACATACAAAACATCACACCTTCTGACTTCATCCTTTCCTCCCAATGCCAACATGTCTGGGTTGGTACTCACAGTCTTTAGGAGTGCAAGTCAAATCCTCAATACATTTATTTGGTACTTTACGTGCTAACATAGAGGACAATTAATATTTATAAAGTATAGATAAGGCTGACTTTGAAACTACAGCACCTGGTCAAACTGCAGCGTCAGCAGCGTCTGGTATTCACAGCTGTTAGGAAATGCATTGTTGTGAACTCATTCCACAGTACTTTGTCAAACAGAAGACCGGTGGCCAAAGTCACTTAAGTGTAAACGAATCATCTAACCAAAAACTCACTCTAACACCTATGGAGATTCCTGTAAGAGCAGATTTTATTCTGTATCTTCCATTTCTGGTTAATTATTTGTGAATCCTGTTAAACAAAATTTCCATAACCTGAAAAGTCATTGTATGGGAGCCACATAGAATTTTCTGAGATGCAATGGAGTAAGTACATCACTGGGCATTTGTCAGTGCATGTCCCCACTTCTAACTTGTGCTGCCTGGAGAAAACAAAGATCGTTGAATATCGGTCACTGCCATAACATCAAATAGCCACAATGACACAGAAACAGCTGAAACTGGTTGTTACCAGATCTGTGAGTTCCATTCCCCAAATAGCCCAAAATTTATTCACCCGTGCTTTACCAAATTCCTCTTAAATCACTCCTTCCATGCTAGTCGTGCCTGTGAGTTCCAATTCACTACCACTTGCTTTTAAAAAAGTTCTTCCTTGAACCCCACTATATTGCCTATTCCAAAACTTTAAATTTATGTTCCACTTATGCCACTCATGAAAGTGAAAACATTTCCTTTCCTGATTTTGTTTAAACCTCTTCCCAACTACCAATTGCTCCAAGCAGAGAACCCTAGTTTTCCACATTGACTTTGTAACTAAGTTTCTGCTCTTTAGAAATATTACTATTGTTGCCTGATACAGTTCATTGTTGCTGCAAATCTCCCAAACATTTTCTAAAAGATAAACATGCCTTTCAGCAATCCTAAAGTTAAATGCTACCATCCTTTTTGACGATGTGTAATGTCTTCACAAATATATCAAAACAAGGGCTACAGATTTTTATTTTGCAAGGCTGTCCGCAGACCAATTGCATGTTAAATTTTACAAGACTTGTTACAAACTAAATGTTTCAGAATGGTTGGAGAATTGCTACATTGTAAAAAAGGGCATCATACATGACTTTCCTGTCAAATCAGAATTCAATTTATTATGTTTGGCATAAATAGTTGTTTTGTGGCAAGAATACAATGCAAAGACATAGAAATTATAAAAACAATTAAATAATGTAACTAAGTAATCATGGGTTCATGGACCATTCAGAAATCTGATGGTGGGGAGGAAGAAGCTGCGTTTTGGACTTGAGGCTCCTATATCTCCTCTCTGATGACAGTAATGAAAAGAGGGCGCATCTTGGATGACAATTGCCCTTAATGATAGATGCCTGTATCTTGAGGCACTGCCTCCTGGAGATGTCCTTAATGTGGGAGGTTTGTGTCTATGATAGAGCTGGATGAAACCCTAATCCTCTGCAGTTTTGTACGGCTATTCCGTGTATAAACTTATATTACAAAGTGTAAATTTAAATATCTGTTCATGGCTAAATGTGGCCAAAATAGGGAATCATGATCTAAACTTATAAAAAAAAGTGTTTATTTTCCCTACTTTGGATTTGATTTAGGCTTTACCGTCTATTTGCACCATCTAAGAGCTTTGTTCTGCCACCACACCCAGTGTAAATGCATCATAAATCTCAGTGAATAACAATGGTTATTCTCATCTTTGTGATCTTGTATTCCACTTGCAATTTTATCTTTGAACGTCGTAGCTTCTTTTTATCTATGTGATCCATCTAGAGGTTTGGCCAATGGCAATGTTTGTTTTTGGCTCGGGCATTAGGATGGTCATTGAGAGTAATTTTGGTTTGACACACTAAGCAGCACATTAACCAATGGAATGCTGATTTTATACCCCATCCAACCCAGTGAAAAATAAAATTGGGCCCAGTGGAGAAACAAGCTTAGAGCCAATCCCTTCAGCTTCCTTGTAAGCGTTTGAGCTGTTTTTATTTTAGATTTCCATCATTTGAAGATTTTACTTTTTCTTGAGGTTAGGCTAACATTGCCGTTTTGAACTTAAATTAAAATGCATGACTCTACGTTTGGACATTGAGACTGCTGGAAGGTTGTAAAAGTTACTTTTAAATGGATCTGTATTTGACCTGAAGCCCACCGTCAATGACTCAAAAACAGCTTATGCCCTTCCACCCTCAGATTTCTGAACAGTCTGAGGACATTACCTCATTATTCTTTTTAAAGAACTCTTTATTCATTTTGTAATGTATAATAATTTCATGTCTTTGTACTGTACTACTGCCACAACGGAACACATTTCACACCGCTTATGACAGAGATAATAAGTCTGATTCTGGTTCTGAAAAGCAAATAAAATTCCACCTTCTGATTAACTTCATCTGAGTATAAATCATAAAAGAAAATTACAGATTCTGGAAATGAGCATTAAAAGCAGAAAATAGTGGAGATACTCAGATTCAGGTAGCATCTACAGACAGATGGTAGAATAACATTTCAGACCAATGAACTTCCAATACAATTGAAAAACTTTAAAGTTGCAGGGGAAAACGGCTGTGATCAAAGGATCATCTTGAATGAGTGGAAACCAAAGCTACCCAGGTGACACATTGATTTCTGTGCTTTCTACTGAATCAGAGCTGGTTTGTCTGAAGGAGTGCAACTTACTTGTTTACACTTCTGAAAGGGTAACTGTTTTTTCTCACCACAGATGCTGCCTGATCTGCTGTGTGTTTCCACCATTTTATATTGTGCTTTCAAATATTCAGAAAGAAACATTATTAATCCAGAAGTAATTATTGCTTCCTTGAGGAAAGGTAAATCATGAGCATGATATACATTCAGTGGCCAATTTATTGGGTAACTTCTGTACCTAATAAAGTGGCCACTGAGTGTGTGTCTGTGGTCTTCTTCTGCTGCAGCCCATCCACTTCATGCTTTGTGTTTTCAGCAATATTTTTCTGCACGCCACTTTCGTAATGTGTGGTTTATTTGTGATACTGTCGCCTTCCAGTCAGCTTGAACCAGTCTGGCAATTCTCCTCTGACCTCTCTCTTTAACAAGGTAATTTTGCTCACAGAACTGCTCATTGGATGTTTTCTTTTTGCTTTTTGCACCATTCTCTGTAAACTCTAGAGATGTTGTATGTGAAAACACCAGAAGTTCAGCAGTTTCTTAGAGACTCAAGCCATCCCATCTGGCACCAACAATCATTGTCAAGTAACTTAGATCACATTTCTGCCCCATTATGATGTTTGTTCTGAACAATAACTGAACCTTTCAACTACATCTGCATTAGGGTTAGCAATGCATTTTAAGCATTGAGTTGCTGCCATGTGATTGGCTGATTAGATATTTGCATTAATGAGCAGGAGTGATTAACAAAGTGGGCACTGAGTATAATTCATGCTAAATATCCCCGTGTAAGCTTTAAGATGCAGAATCTGCCTGGAGTTTCTTTACCACCTTTAATTGAAAATCAGAGCTCTTCATCTTCAGTTGAATATTTTCTCTCTCTCTATTAATTACACCAAAAGTTACTTTCATCAGGGAAACAGTTCTACATGTCTACATTTTCAATTATCTAAATTTTCAGTTGGTTTACCCAACTTTCTATTCTTATTGAATTCTCATATTCGTTCTAAACTCATGGAATAATCCTGGAAGAATTACTTCTTGTTGAAGTGTTGCTAATTTGTTTCTGTAAAATATGCGGAGAGCTGCCAATCACAAGTTACCACAGAGAGAGATAAGTGGTGCTTTCTTGGAAACATACAATGTGAACAAGTTATTTTATTCATACGTGGAACATGGATGTCACTGCGAAGGCTAGCATTTATTTGCTTATCCCTAAATGCTGCTGAGAAGGGGGTGGCGATCCATCTTAAACAGCTGTAAGTCTTTGTAAAAAAAATTCCAATGTGCTGCTAAGAAAGAATACTGATTTAGTGACAGCAAAGGGATCGTAATCTATATTCATATCAGGCTTCTAGGTGGACCTTGTGCATTTTTCTACATTCTGGTGCCTTTGTTCTTTGATTTGGACAGAGGAAATGTTAAGTGGACATTGTCAACGAAACATTGAGAAGCTGCAGTGCATCTTGTAGATGGCACATTATACAACCACGGTGGTGATGCTACCAAATATTCTAGGACAAATGATGGAGTGCTAATTAACTGGGCTGTTCTGCTCTATATGCTGTCAGTAATTTCAATTCTGGGAAACATAGACAGCAAATGAAAATTTTTTAAAAATCTGCAGATTTAGGAAATCCTAAATTTAGGAGGAGAAGATGGCAGCGCGATGGCAGTGCACGCAGCCACTTCGGTGGTGATGTCTGTAATCCGTCAAGTAGGGGACCGTGCACAATTCTGATTTGATGGAGATGGAGTACGGAGGAACATCTGGAAAACTTCTGAAATGCCTGCTTCGCTGCCGCTGCTGCTGTGTGGTAACCGGAATCTCCGGAGGGGAAGGCCCCGAAATCCTCGGCTCTGCGTGTTTCAGCGGCCGGGGCAAGGTCGAAGGCACTCGGGAGGCTGTATTGGAGAGGCTGGTCGGAAGCTCGAAGTTTTCGGACAGATGGACTCAGTGTCGGCTGTGGTTGGCTGCTTCCAAGGCATTGGCAAGTTGACGGTGCCTGGAGGTTTATGGCAGGGAGTTTCTCCTTTTTGCCGCCTGCTATTGGGGACTTGGGAGTCGATCGGCTGGGGAATTTTTAAGACTTTATTTACTGTGCCCATGGTTTGTTCTTCATCAAATTATGGTATTGCTTTGCACTGCTGTAACTATATGTTATAATTATGTGGTTTTGTCAGTGTTAGTCTTTGGTTTGTCCTGTTTTCTGTGATATCACTCTTGAGAAACATTGTATCATTTCTTAATGCATGTATGCATTTCTAAATGACAATAAAAGAGGACTGAGTGTTTTCATAATCTAAAACAAATCCAAAGAAGAACTATAAATGCACGAAACACTCTTAAGTGATGAAAAATAGTTTGTGTTTCAGGTCAACAATTCTTCATCAGAACTGAGAAAGACAATGCAAACTGGTTTTCAGTTACATAGAAAGTAGGAGGGAGATAGGTAGAACAAACCAAACATGTGTGACAGAGTGAGACTGGATGAAAACTTGATGAGGGGGCATTTCTGCAGACTCTGCTTCCTTGACTGTGTCATATGCTGCCTACAGATTTAAGGAGTGCACAGACCAGTTGCAAGGATGTTGCAGGGTCTTGAGGACCTAAGTTATAGGGAAAGGTTGAAAAGATTAAAACATTATTTCCTAGAACGTAGAATGTGAGGGGAGATTTGATAGAGATAAACAAATTTATGAAGGGTAGAGATAGGGTAAATGCAAGCAGGTTTTTTCCACAGACATAGAAAACATAGAAAAACTACAGCACAGAAACAGGCCTTTTGGCCCTTCTTGGCTGTACCAAACCATTTTCTGCCTAGTCCCACTGACCTGCACACGGGCCATATCCCTCCGTACACCTCCCATCCATGTATCTGTCCAATTTATTCTTAAATGTTAAAAAAGAACCCGCATTTATCACCTGATCTGGCAGCTCATTCCACACTCCCACCACACTCTGTGTGAAGAATCCCCCTGCAATGTTCCCTTTAAACTTTTCCCCCTTCACCCTTAATCCATGTCCTCTGGTTTTTTTCTCCCCTTGCCTCAGTGGAAAAAGCCTGCTTGCATTCACTCTATCTATACCCATCATAATTTTATATACCTCTATCAAATCTTCCCTCATTCTTCTACGCTTCAGGGAATAAAGTCCTAACCTATTCAACCTTTCTCTGTAACTCAGTTTCTCAAGTCCTGGCAACATCCTTGTAAACCTTCTCTGCACTCTTTCAACCTTATTAATATCCTTCCTGTAATTTGGTGACCAAAACTGAACACAATACTCGAGATTCGGCCTCACCAATGCCTTATACAACCTCACCATAACATTCCAGCTCTTATATTCAATACTTTGATTAATAAAGGCCAATGTACCAAAAGCTCTCTTTACGACCCTATTTACCTGTGACGCCACTTTTAGGGAATTTGTATCTGTATTCCCAGATCCCTCTGTTCTACTGCACTCCTCAGTGCCTTACCATTTACCCTGTATGTTCTACCTTGGTTTGTCCTTCCAACGTGCAATACCTCACACTTGTCTGTATTAGACTCCATCTGCCATTTTCAGCCCATTTTTCCAGCTTGTCCAAATCCCTCTGCAAGCTTTGAAAACCTTCCTCACTGTCAACTACACCTCCAATCTTTGTATCATCAGCAAATTTGCTGATCCAATTTACCACATTATCATCCAGATCATTGATATAGATGACAAATAACAATGGACCTAGCACTGATCCCTGTGGCACACCACTAGTCACAGGCCTCCACTCTGTGAAGCAATCCTCCACTACCACTCTTTGGCTTCTTCCATTGAGCCAATGTCTAATCCAATTTACCACCTCTCCATGTATACCTAGCGACTGAATTTTCCTAATAAACCTCCCATGCGGGACCTTGTCAAAGGCCTTACTGAAGTCCATGTAGACAACATCCACTGCCTTCCCTTCATCCACTTTCCTGGTAACCTCCTCGAAAAACTCCAATAGATTGGTCAAACATGACCTACCATGCACAAAGCCATGTTGACTCTCCCTAATAAGTCCCTGTCTAACCAAATGCTTGTAGATTCTGTCTCTTAGTACTCCCTCCAACAATTTACCCACTACCGACGTCAAACTTACCGGCCTATAATATCCCGGATCACTTTTCGATCCTTTATTAAACAACGGAACAACATGAGCCATTCTCCAATCCTCCGGCACCTCACCCGTAGACACCGACATTTTAAATATATCTGCCAGGGCCCATGCAATTTCAACACTAGTCTCCTTCAAGGTCCGAGGGAATACCTTGTCAGGTCCTGGGGACTTATCCACTTTAATTTGCCTCAAGATAGCAAGCACCTCCTCCTTTTCAATCTGTACAGTTTCCATGATCTCTCTACTTGTTTCCCTTAATTCCATAGACTTCATGCCAGTTTCCTTAGTAAATACAGACGCAAAAAAAAACATTTAAAATCTCCCCCATTTCTTTTGGTTCCACAAGTAGCCGGCCACTCTGATCTTCAAAAGGACCAATTTTATCCCTTATAATCCTTTTTCTCTTAATATACCTGTAAAAGATCTTCGGATTATCCTTCACTTTGACTGCCAAGGCAACCTCATGTCTTCTTTTAGCCCTCCTGATTTCCTTCTTAAGTATTTTCTTGCACTTTTTATACTCCTCAAGCTCCTTATTTACTCCCTGTTTCCTATAAATGTCATACAACTCTCTCTTCTTTATCAGAGTTGCAATATCCCATGAGAACCAAGGTTCCTTATTTCTATTCACTTTGCCTTTAATCCTGACAGGAACATATAAGGTCTGCACTCTCAAAATTTCTTCTTTGAAGGCTTCCCACTTACCGATCACATCCTTGCCAGAGAACATCCTGTCCCAATCCACGCTTCTTAGATCCTTTCTCATTTCTTCAAATTTGGCCTTCTTCCAGTTTAGAACCTCAACCCTAGGACCAGATCTATCGTTATCCATGATCAAGTTGAAACTAATGGTGCTATGATCACTGGAACCAAAATGTTCCCCTGCACCGACTTCCGTCACTTGTCCTAACTCATTTCGTAATAGGAGATCTAATATTGCATCCTCTCTAGTTGGTACCTCTATATATTGATTTAGAAAACTTTCCTGAACACATTTTACAAACTCTAACCCATCTAGACCCCTAACAGTATGGGAGTCCCAATCAATATGTGGAAAATTAAAATCCCCTACCACCACAACTTTGTTTCCTGCAGTTGCCTGCTAACGGCAGGAAACATGAGTGAGACTACAACTAGAGGTCATGGGTTAATGTTGAAAAGTGAAATGCTGAAGGGGAATTTCTTCACTTCTATGCTTATTTACATTTCCCGTTGAAATCAGATAACTTATTGGCTTGAGGTAATAATAGATCACAAGGCTATGTACTGTTGTAGAATAACACTATACTGCTGCTGGTGCTTCACAGAATCTTGAGGGATCCGGTTTTAAATCACCCAGCGTGTTCTCCATTTATCCCAAGTCACATGATGGTACAACATAACTACATAATAAAAAACACAAACATGAAGAAATCTGCAGATGCTGGAATTTCAAGCAACACACATAAAAGTTGCTGGTGAATGCCACAGGCCATCTATAGGAAGAGGTACAGTCAACCTTTCATCAGGATGTCAGGTCTCGGCCCGAAACATCGACTGTACCTCTTCCTATAGATGCTGCCTGGCCTGCTGCGTTCACCAGCAACTTTTATGTGTGTTGCTTCTAATAAAAAACACTCTGAGTGTGGAGAACAGTCGAAACCTCCACCAGGAGTTTTCATTGGTCAAGCTTCCAAATACTGTCATGGACAAACAGATTAGTAACAGATAAAGTGGCAAAGTAGTGATCAAGTGGGTGTACTCTTCATGTCAAGTGTACTACAAACACAACTTTTCTGACCTTTGGCTGTCAAAGATTGATCTCCTTGGAAGTTAGTTCACTCTGTTTTTGTTTCCCTCCTCTGGTTCTCGAACTTTTTTTTTGTCCATCTTCCTCATTTTTTTTGAGCTGTAACATATTATAAACTATTATGCCACACACACAGTATAAAGTCAAAATTATGGCAAAGCCTGATGATACTTAATACCTGATGAGTCACACTGGGCAAGGAAGATTTATTTTGTGTATTTATGTCTATATGATAACAGAAAAAAAAAACAGAAACACCACATGGTACAAGGAGCTTCTGGGAAATAAAAAAATAATGAATTTTGAGAACATTAATCCAAGCTGATGAATCCCTTCAAATCTCTTTAGTATCTACCAAACTCTCAGAGAGCACCTTCACTTTTCTGATCAGAGCATTTGCAGCTCTGCATAAACAAATTAATCTCTGAAAGGAATTTTAAATATAGACTGTATGGCACAGTCCAGTACTCCTTCCTGGTCTCTCTCTCTGTTTCTGTTCAGTATGCACAAACATTCTCCACAACCTAATTCACATCAGCCTGAAGCTGCCTGTCTTCAACATCATTTGACAACTAATTAAATAGGTCATCAGCCTAGTGACATATACACACTATAGGAGTCCCAGAGCTGAGAATCATCGGTCAACAGAGGTTTTGTTTTATCATTGCAGGTTCAATCCAGTGGTCGTGGTGTTAAATGCATACTAATTTTTTTTGCTTGCTTGTTTTCATTCACAGAAGTACATTAACTAAAGATCACTGCTGCAACAGAGAGAAAAACTTCATAAAATAGAAACTGCATTTGATTTAACTGTGTTATGGAATCCCAAACATATTTTAATTCATCTAAATGCTCTCCGGTATACATTAATATTGCAATAACTTTAAGAGGAGAATTGAAGTGTCTCCCTCTGAGAGATTAAAGTACAAAAGCAGAACAGCTATATATTTTTTGAATGGCTAATGTTCCACAGAGTAACTAGCCTACTTAAGCTGATTGAAGTTTTTTACGGAGCCTTGGCATGCTGAGATATGCTAATTAAATATAAATGATAAGCACAGTAAATTGGTATTAGTCAGGCCCTTTAATTTTAGACATGCCTGGATATTCTACAGTTCTAAGTTGAGCTTTAGTAAAGAGACAAAGAAAGTATTTTATTTAAATGGTAGTATGCACATATCCAAAAGATTTTTGAAAAAACACTGAGTTACTTCTGAAACGTTTAGACACAGCTATTCTCCTGCAGACAAAACAGTCTATTTATGCTCAAGAAAAGGTTCACAAGTGACATAACTACGTAATCTGTGCAAGTGTCAGTGATTGAGTGATGAATGTGGGCAAATGACTAGAGAAATTCCAAACTTTCCTTTAAACTGAAATATGAAGTCTGGACTTTTCACTAACTTGTGCTATTTGACGTGTACCCTAATTTACTAAGGTAACTCTGTGGATCAGATTAGACTAGGGTCTGCTGAGTTGGACCTTACACTCTCTGATGATAGTTATATGTGTCCCTGAAACTCTCAGCTCAAATCAGTTGGTACAAAAAGTCACTTGATATGCATTGAAATGCAGATGAGATCCAAGACAGTGAAGTGAATAGTTGATAATTATAATGGCTTCAGCATTTGAGATACCAAATGCAGATTTGGTGTTTAATTTGTGAAATATTTCTGTTCAATCTGCAAGATTGACATCACGCTTTTCGGTTCTTGTAACTTAAATTCTCCATGAAAACCTGATGTCCTGCAATATTCCAAACAAGCTAACGTAAGCTTGAGGAGCAGCATTTCATTTTACATCTGTGCACATCAAAGCTCACAGCACTCAATGTTGATATCAACAATTTCAGGGAACCAGCTTTTCCTGTTCATATCAGAACTGGTCAGTTCCTATGCAATGTTATTCCCTGTAGGATTAACTCTTTTTTTTTCCTCAGCCACAAACACTATCCGAGTGTTCAGTATTTTCAGCATTCTCTTTTATGCCCTGTAGCTGCTCTGTTGAGTATTTTACAGTCCTAGCATATTTTTTCACTTCTTCATGTTCTCTATACACTTAGTACCGATCCTCAGCAGTTAACAAGTACTCATTTCACTCACAATTAAAATTATCTGTGTCATCAGAACAACTTTGGTCTCCACCTCACAAATACCCCATTTATTCTCACTATTCTTCCTTTCAAAAGCATTAAAATATGCTTGTTTTCTCACTTTTCAACATCTGCTGAGAGATCACCAACTTGAAACAGGTACTGTTCCTCTTTCCACAGGTGCTTCCTAAACAGTCAGCAAAAAGTTAATGACTTTCGAAAATCTTCCTGAAAGTTGAAACCTGAATGCCACACTTAATTTTCTTATCTAAGAAAAGATGCGCTGGCATTGGATAGGGTCCAGAGGAGAATCGCGAGAATGATTCTGGCAATGAAAGGGTTAATGTTTGAGGAGCGCCAGATGGCTCTGGACATTTACTCTCTGGAATTTAGAAGAATGGTAGAGGGGTGCAGAAATCTCATTGAAATGTATCAAAAGGTCTAGATGGAGTCAATATGGAGAGGATGTTTCTTCTCGTGGGGAAGTCTAGGACCAGAGGTCACAGCTTCAGAATACAAGGATGTCTCTTCAGAACAGAAATGAGGAGTAATTTCTTCAGCCAGAGGGTGGTGAATCTGTGGAATTCATTGCCACAAATAGCAGTGGAGGCCAACTTATTGGACATTTAAGACAGAGGCTGATAGATTCTCAATTAGTAAGAGTTATAAAGATTACAGGGAAAAGACAGAAGAATGGAGTTAGGAGGGATAATAAATCGGTCTTGATGCCATGGCAGAGCAGACTCTATGAGCTGAATGGACTAATTCTGCTCCTATGTCTCACGGTCTTGTGGTCTTGTTTTTTTTTAATTGCTCCAGTCCATTTAATATTAGTTATTAATAACTATCACGTTAATAACTGGGTTTGAAAGCTGTTATTGACTAGGGGTTTAAGGGCACCAACTGTATGAATTCAGCAACTTTGTTCCATCCAGTACATTTTGCTCATGAGGCATACAGTGAGATGGCATTTTTATGAAACCAGTAATGGTGAGGCATAACATGAGCAGCACTTGAAAGAGACATTAAACTACATATCTGCTTCTCATCTGCAGTTGCTCTACCATTCTGGATTGAAATATATTACATTTGTAGTCCATTCATCCCAATCAGCATTTGCTTGTTTTGTATGACAGTGAATACCATCTATTTTTTCTCAGCCAACTTATCTGCATTAATCATACTTCATCTTCATTTGCTTGGCAAAATATATTTCTACAAGTCAGCGTTAAGCCTCTTATGGTAGTGAATATTAATTTTCACCAAATTGAATAAAGAAGTTTCTTTTGAGTTTTAGAATCATTTAAGAATACGGAAAGGACACAGACCTTTTGATCAAACGTCCGTGCAGACCATGATGCCCACCCAGCTTGTCCCAATTTCCTGATTTCAGCCCATATTCATTTGAATCCTACACCTCCAAGTATCAATCTTAAATAGTAGCTGCTTGAATGAATTCTGCCAGCTTGTTCCATATACTCACCACCCTCTCCATGAAAAGGTTACCTCTCAGATCCCTTTTAAATATTTTTCCATCTCACCCTGAATGATGTAATGTTGAAACTTCATAAAGCACTGGTGAGGCCTCACTTGGAGTATTGTGAGCAGTTTTGGGCCCCTTATTTTAGAAAGGATGTGCTGAAACTGGAGAGAGTTAAAAGAAAGTTCATGTAAATGATTGCAGGACTGAACAACTTGTTATCTGAGGAGCATTTCGAGGCTCTGGGCCTGTATTCACTGGAATTCAGAAGAATGAGGGGTGATCTAATTGAAATCTATCAAATGGTGAAAGGCCTTGATAGAGTTGATGTGGAGAAGACGTTTCCTATGCTGGGAGAGTCTAAGACCAGAGACACAGCCTCAGAATTAGAGGGATGTCCACTTAGAATGGAGATGAGGAGGAATATTTTTAGCCAGAGACTGGTGGATCTGTGGAATTCTTTGCCACAGCCAGCTGTGGAGGCCAAGTTTTATGCATATTTAAAGCAGAGGTTGATAAGTTCTTGACTGTTTGGGGGAAAAGCAGGAGACTGGGGCTGAGAAGAGAATAGATCAGCCATGATGAAATGGTAGAGCAGATTCTAAGAGCCAACTGGCCTAATTCTGCTCCTATATCTAATAGTCTTATGATCTAAATCTATGCCCCATAACTTTGGACTCCCTTGCCTTGGGGAAAAGACTGTTACCATCCATATTATCTTTGCCTCTCTGAATGTTCAAATATTTCAATAATGTTGCCCCTTTTCTCCTGCATTCCAAGGAGTAAAGGAGGGTCAGCACAATATTGTGGGCCGAAGGGCCTGTAATGTGCTGTACTATTCTATGTTTCTAGCCTGGAAAAATTCTCCCTATAACTCAGGCCCTCCAGTTCTGACAATGTCCTTGTAAATCTGTTTTGTATTCTTTCCAGTTTAGTCATGTCCATCCTACAACAGAGTGACCAACAACTCTACTACGCAGTACTTCCAAGTGTGACCTCACCAATGACTTATACAACAGCAACATATTACTTTAATCCCTATACTTTTTCCCCTGACTAATGAAGGTCAATATGGTAAACACCCTTTTTTTCTACCATCCTGTTTACTTGCAATGCTGCTTTCAGAGACTTGTACTTCTCAGTCCTTCTGTTCCATGACATTCATTTGGGCCCTATACTATTTGTAGATTAAATCCTATGTTGGTTTGACTCTCAAAAATTTGTTACCTTACACTTATCTGCAGGATATTGAATTCCATTAGCCGCTCTTCAGCCCAGTTCCCTAGCTGATCCAGAATAAGCACTAACCCTAGCAATCTGCCTGATCGAAATATTTGCTTCACACATTCAGTACATACATTGAAGTTCCTAAGTTAATATTATACACAATTAGTAATATTCTTAATGACATGGCAATTCTCACTGCCCTTCTAAATACCTAATACTCCTGTTCTACTTTTGATTGTAATCTGATGTTTAAATAAGGAATATGGATTCTGAATTCTGGTGCTTCTCACATCAATCCTCCTTAGAACACACATCTTTTCTTCTGTTTCTCTGAGCAGCTATCCTTAAACCTTGTTCTGCTTTTTGTTTAGTTGCCTGCTGACTACCCATTTTCTATCTGCCTGATGTTTTTGACAGCTACTTCAGCACCATTATCATTTCACAAATTGTAGCAATGAATTTGTCATTTAAAGCACATTGTCGAACATGCCATTGCAATGTGTGATATTTGATTCTGTGCACGTACTTGGCAAAGGGGAGCTAGTTTGTGGACAGAATGCAGTATGCCTACACTGAGTTTCCAACATTTTCCAAATGATCCTGATCATTTTCTGCACCATGCACTTGTGGCTTTTGCCCAGCATTTTCCAAGCCTCTTGCGAATGTTCTGCAACACATTTCTTCTTAAATTAAATGCACTATGCTTTGTGGCAGCTTTCCTAGTGTTCACTCGTACAGCTTTGGAGCACACAATTTCTGTGTAAAATGAAGAGATAAGGTGAGAAATGATATTTTTGAATTAACACCAGAGACCAAAGCAGACGATGTGAAGATACAGTGAAGCAATCCCTAAAGAATGAAGAGACAAACTATCTATATCAAGAAGTATTAGTGAAGAGCTTTATCTTGAGATCTCAAACTGTCAGTAATTGTCTCCTCTGAAAAATCTCTGTTTCATTCAGTCTTTGCCATTTCTCATCTCTAAGTGCTTCCTGACAGAAATTCAGCTTCTATGAGCGGATGACTACCAATAGTTTATTTCATGAACACAGAAACGAATATTTAACATATTTGCTCTTCCTCAATCACTTTAAGTAATTAAGTAATTGATGATCTTTCAGTGGTTCCACTGGTTCCACATCAGAGGCGGAATATATCCAGGAAATACTATGTTCTGACCTGATATGAAATTGGAACTGATTATTAGTGTAATTAATGAAAATTATTTTTTTTGTCATATGACAGATATTTAGATTTAGATTTGTGGATGAAGAATTCAAAATGTCATTGGTGGTTAAGGAGCTGTCATTAAAGAAACTTTCAAATTTAACACATTAAAATGAGTCATCTTAATTAAATGTCAATGGCTGGAAAAGCCCATCTTTTAAAATTGTAATTCAGATTATTTTGATGATTTTGACAATTTTTTCCCATTACATTTTTATACATTTGCACAGCAGAAAATGTGTGGAAAATGATAAAGTACTTACTCAGGCTTTTTATTCCAATTATGTTTTGGTTTTCTTCTTTATGTGGTGACAATCCAGCTGTACTTTGATAAGTGGAAGATAAATTCCAGAGAGCATTGTAAATGTGGTTCACAGTGTAACAGTTTCACTTCTTTTCATGTGAGCTAGCTTTCTAAAATTCTGTTAGGCAAAAAGAAACATTTTATAATTGATCTCAGTGAGAATATTGCCACTGTACAGTATTAAGGAACTAGATTTATAAATGCTCAGTTTTCCAACAGATGGTATTAAGAAGGCAGTCCCATTAGAACAACAGACTGGATTTTAGATTATAATGGAAAGTTCTATATGTTTAAAACACACTTTCATAAGTCTAGAGTTTGCAAAAATAGGTCAGCTCCTTATATTCATTACCTGCCATAACCACATACTGAACTTGACTCAGCCAGAATCAGGTGGTTAATCTATGGAATTTGTTGCCATGGGCGGCAGTGGAGGCCAAGTCATTGGGTGTATTTAAGGCAGAGATTGATAGGTATCTGAGTAGCCAGGGCATCAAAGGTCATGGTGAGAAGGCAGGGGAGTGGGACTAAATGGGAGAATGGATGAGCTCATGATAAAATGGTGGAGCAGACTCGATGAGCCGAATGGCCGACTTCTGCTCCTTTGCCTTACCGTCTAATGGTTAATTTTGCTTAAATAGATAGTCCTGCAGTTGTGAAAGGGGAATTTAAGCAGTAGGTCTCCAAAGTTCAAGGTAAGTTTATTATCAAAGTCACCATATACAACCCTGAGATTTATTTTCTTGCGGGCATACTCAATAAATAATAGAATAAATGAGAGACCGCACCAACTTGGGCATGCGACCAACGTGCAAAAGACAACAAACTGTGCAAATACAAAAAGAAAGAAATAATAATAAGAAAACAATATGTATTGAGAACATGAGATGAAGGGTTCTTGAAAGTGAGTCCATTGCAATGATGGTTGTAAGGACATTTCAAAGATGGGGCAAGTGAAGTTGAGGAAAGTTACCCCCTTTCGTTCAAGAGCCTGGTGGCTGAGGGGTAGTAACTGAACCTGTGGTGTGAGACCTGGGGACCCTGTATCTTGATCCTAATTGCAGCGGTGAAAAGAGACCATGACCTGGATAGTTCAGGACCCTGATGTTGCATGCTTCTTTTCTATGACAACATTCTGTGTAGATGTGCTCAAAAGTGGAGAGGGCTTTACCCTGCATGGATTGGGCCATACCCATTACTTTCCGTAGCATTTTCTGTTCAAGGGCGTTAGCGTTTCCATACCAAGCTGTCATGCAGCCAGTCAATATACTCACCACCACACATCTATAGAAGTTTGTCAAAGTTTTAGATGTCATGCTGAAGAAGAAGAGGTGTTGCCATTCTTACGTCTTAATTATACTTAGGTTTTGTGCCCAGGACAGGTCCTCAGAAGTTAAAACACTGAGGAATTTAAAGTTGCTGACCGTCTCCACCTCTGATCCTTCAGAGGAATGGCTCATGGACCTCTGGTTTCCTCCTCCTGAAGTCAATTATCAGCTCCTTGGTCTTGCTGATATTAAGTAAGAGGTTGTTGTTGGAGTCAGTCCATGGAGAAAATCCAGGCTCTGAAACTCCTCTAGAGCACTGAAATTGTTCTTAAGGTTTCTGAAAATGAATTGAACTGAATTCACTTTATTACTTACATCCTTCATATACACGAGGAGTAAAAATCTTCATGTTACATCTCCGTCTAAATGTGCAATGTGCAATTTATAGTAATTCGTAATAAATAGTATGTACAACAGGATAGTCAATATAACATAGAAATACAGTTGAGTCAGCATGATGACTCAAAAGCAGTCTGATGTCCTGGTGGAAGAAGCTGTCCTGGAGCCTATCGGTTCTGGCTTTTTTGCTGTGGTACTGTTTCCCAGATGGTAGCAGCTGGAACAGTTTACGGCTGGGGTGACTCGGGTCTCCAATGATCCTTCAGGCCCTTTTTACACACCTGTCTCTGTAAATGTCCTGAATAGTGGGTTCTCCGCACTGCTCTCTGCAGAGCCCGGTGATTGAGGGAAGAACAGTTCCCATACCAGGCAGTGATGCAGCCAGTCAGGATGCTCTCAATTGTGCCCCTATACAAAGTTCTTAGAATTTGGGAGCCGACACCAAACTTCTTCAACCGTCTGAGGTGAAAGAGGTGCTGTTGTGTCTTTTTCACCACACAGCCAGTATGTAGAGACCACGTGAGATCTTCAGTGATGTTTTGTCGAGGAACTTATAGCTGTTCACCCTCTCAACCCCAGATCCATTGATGTCAACAGGGACTAGCCAGTCTCCATTTCTCCTGTAGTCCACAACTAGCTTGTTTTTGTGCCATTGAGGGAGAGTTTGTTTTCATTCTTCATCCTGAAAATGAAATAAAGAGAAAATGTTTCAAAATGCGTTAAAATCCAGAAACATTTTGTAAATAAAGGCAATAAAATTAACCAAAACACACATATAACAAGGAAACAAATTGGATACAAGAGATTTTGTAGATACTGGAAACTTGAGCAACACAAACAGAATGCAGGAGGAACTCAGCAAGTCAGGTAGCACTTAAGGAGGGGAATATGTTGTCAATGTAACAGGCTGAGGCTCTGGTGTAGCTCATGAACCAAACTGCAGTGGGTCCAGTTCATTATGCAGGCAGGAGTAATCCTAGCCATGATTAGCCTCTCAAAGCATTTCATCACAGTAGATGTGAGCGCAACTGGGCAATAGTCAAAGAGGTAGCTCACCCTGCTGGTCTTGGTTTCTTGTATGACTGATACCCTTTTGATGCAGGTGGGAACCTTAGAATGTGACAGTGAGAGATTGAAGATCAGTAAGTTTAGAATTTTAATATTTTTTGTGTGAGTGCTGAAAATATAATCTTTGCATTGGCAAATCTATTTGGAATTGGCAGTATTTATCTGTAAAATCTAGGTTATTAAATTTCCAGAAATAAAAAGTAGCTATCATTCAGAAAGTATCACTCATTTTCATATATTGCTGTAGAATTTAAAAATAAGTTGCTTGACACTTCAGTGTTTCTCACTTGATGACAGAAAATAGCTCTTGCTATTTTGAAGGAATATTAGTTTCTCAACTTTACAGTGCGCAGATCAACTTCTTCAGCAAACTTAACGCTGTCATGTGGGCTTGTGAATGTTGCATTCAATGGGATGCAGATGGTCAGTCACATATCCAAATTTATTACAGGCTGTGTCTTCAGTCCCAACAATTTGAAATGCACAACGCTTGAAACATGGTGTGAATTATGAAAAAGCTGCTCTGTCAAAGCACTTGTTATGATTCTTGAGATTTGAAGGCATTGCAGAGGTTTTAAATCCCAATAGTTCTTGAGTATCTTCAAATCTGTACAATATTGTAAAGTGCTAACGATTTTGCAATGACGATGCAGTTCTTTCTTTTATGGGTGTTCAGCAATGTGGAGGTATTGGAATAATTATTTTGTGTGTACATGACACCAAGTGAAAGCTGCTGTACAGTTTCACAGAATCTGACACGATTCTGAAAAAATAGTTGATGTTTCAGAAGCCTGTAATATAAACACTTGTTTTCTTCATCTGAGCCTACTCCTTAGGAATGAGGTGAACTTATTTCTCCCAGTTTTGTGGCATCTGAGGTGGCTTAACAGGCCAATTTTGGCACTTAGTGCATGAAAGTAATTTTTAAAATCTTATTTATGTTACACAGGTCTATTGGTCAGGATGGTAGGAGAGTGCAACTCTCTTTTATTTTATATGTTTAGAGGTACAGCAGGGTAACAGGCTCTTCTGGCACTATAAACTATGCCACTCAATTACACAATGAGCCTGCTGAATTAATCTGTGTTGTGTTGCAACAAAAATGCTGCATTCAGCATCAGTAAGAACAAGGAATTGATTGTGGACTTCAGGAAGGGGAAGTCAAGGGAACACACTCCAGTCCTCATCAAGAGATCAGCAGTAGAAAGGGCAACCAATTTCAAGTTCCTGGGTGTCAACATCTCTGAAGATCTACGCTGGGCCCAACATAATGATACATTAACAAAGGAGGCATAACAGTGGTGAGATTTCATTAGGAGTTTGGGGAGACTTAGTACATCACCAAAGACACACAAATTTCTGCTGATGTATTGTGGAGAGCATTCTAACAGTTTGCATCTGGTGTGGAAGGTCCACTGCACAGGATTGGGAAAAGCTGCAGGAAGTTGAAAACTTAGCCGACTCCATCATGTGCACCAGCCTCCCCAGCTTTGAGGGCATTTTCAAAGGCAATGTCTCAAAAAGGATGGATCCATCTTTAATGACTTCCAGCATCCAGTTCAAGCCCTCTTCTCATTGCTACCATCAATGTACAGAAGCCTGAAGACACACACTCGACATTTCAAGAACTGATCCTTCCCCTCTGCCATCAGTTGTTGTTCAGAATAAACATCAGAATAGGGAAGAAATGTGATCTACGTGACCCTGACTGTGGAATGATTGTTGGTGCCATCTCAATATACCTGCATACGGAAAGCCCATGAGCATTGTAACATTACAATTTTTACATGGCTTTTTTTATCTCATATTTTAATCTGTTCCACACGTCCTGATTATTATTTGGAGGTTTGTATATAACTCCCATCAGGGTTCTTTTACCCTTGAAGTTTCTTAACTCTACCTACAAGGATTCTTTTTCTCTATTCTATGTCATTTCTGTCTAATGATTTGCTTTAATTTTTTGCCAACAGAACCATCGCAACCCTTTTACCTACTTGCCTGCCCTTTGGACAGTAGGTGTGTCCTTCAATGTACAGCTCCCAGCTGTAATCTTCTTTCAATCAAGACTCTGTATTGCTCACTATGATATACCTGCCAATTTCTAACTGCTCTATAAGCTCATCAACCTTATTTTGTGTACTGCATGCATTAAAATATAACAATTTCAGACCTGGATTCACCACCCTCTCAGTTTTGCCTGCTTATTGCCTGGAGTTCAAGTCTTATTCCTTTCTAAGCTTTCTATATTCTTTATTCTGGAAATTTCAGTAAGCTTTCATTATCTTTTACTTTATCATACTTTTCCAACTACTATATCGTTTAATTATGTGTTATCACACAACTAAATAGTTCTGCAATTCACCAAGACACTGATCCAAGCATAGTTGAGTTGGAACCCATCACATTGGGACAGCTCCTTTCTTTCCCAATGTGGATGCCAATGGACCATGAATTCCAGCCCACTTCTCCCACACCAATATTTGAATATTTCAGCCACACATTTAACCCTCTGAACCCTGGGCCAATTTGTATGTGGCTCGTGTAACAATTCAGAGATTATTCCCTTTTTGGTTTTGTGTTTAACTAGTCCCTAGCCACTCATATTCACTCAGAAGAACCTCTTTCCTTGCTCTTCCTCTGTCAATGATGCCCACATGGACCATGACTCCAAATTCCTCTATGCAGCAGGTGAAATATCTTTGACTCGGGCACCCAATAGGCAATGCTGCCTTCATGTTTCACAATCCTTGTGACAGACACTTATGTCTTTTTTCCGGACTATACTATTTCCAATTACAACTACATTTTATTTCTCTCCCATCTTGAATGGCTTCCTGAACCATGGTATAATGGTTTGTTTGCACACCCATCCTATAGATCGCATGCTCATCCATGCAGGGAGCAAAATTTTAGACCTGTTGGACAAGCTCAAGGACTGTGGCTCCTCCAGCACTACATTTTGGATTCCCCAACCTGCCATTTGTACTTGTGTCTTTTGGTATAAATTTGTATCTTATCTTTAACTTGTTTTTTAGATTTGCCTTTCCTATGCTGTTAAATGCAACATCTATCTTTGTACAAATGTACTTGGGGACACATGAATGTGCTATAAACCCTCAAGGGGCACATGAAATGAACAGAGTAGTCCTATTAGTATATATTTATGATGATGCCAACAAAGGATACATTTTTACTGATTTAAAATGTATGCATTAGTCAGGCAGCAGTGTTCATCATCTCTAAAATTTAAAACAAATTCTGGAAATTGCTTGTGCACTGATTTTTTTGAGGAAAAAATGGTGTCTGTGATGGCCCACTTCTCATAAGGCCTCATTGTTAAAATCTCTGCAAATGGAATCAATACAAAACCATAAGTTTTGTAGAATATAATCTGATCAAATTTTGGTTTAATTGTTGCTAAACAACCTCACTAACCATGTGAATGAATTGTATAGCCCTTAGAAAAGAACAAAAATTACATGATTTTAAAAAATTAAATTCAATTTTCAGTTATGTTCATGAATTTTAACTTTCTATCTCTTGCTTGTTCCAACCCTGTAATTTTCCATGAGTATAAGGGAAAAGAATTTCAAGACTTACACTCAGTAGCCACTTTGGATTCAAACCCATAATCCTTCTGACACATGCCTGACACTGACTGATGTTTCAGTCAGTATTCCTTCCATGACCATGTGTGTTTTCATGTAATCAAAGTCAGGTTCATTGTCATTTGCACAAGTACTGTACATGCATGCATAGTTGCAATGCTGAACTTACCTGCAGCGGCATCACAGACTCATAGCATCATGTAAGCACCACTCAGAAGAAAACCATAAATTAACGATAAACCATACATAACTTCTACAAGAAAGAACACAAATAAAATGAGAAAAAAAGTTATTTTTAGTGCAGTGATCAAAATGGTCATTGTGTTGCCGCACTGTAGTGGTTAGGGTTTTTTCGGCTGGTTCAAGAACCAAATGGTTTCAGGGAAATGGTAGTTCTAGAATCTGGTGGCATGGGAACTCAAGCTTCTATATCTTCTGGCCAATAGTAGCTGTGAGAAAATGACAAAGCCCAGATAAAGGGATCTTTGATTAATGTTAGTCTGAATAATTTCCTAAGGTCCTCACATGATGGGGGAAAGGGATTGAGAGTGGGTTGAAGAGGATACATAGATACATAGAAAATAGGTGCAGGAGTAGGCCATTTGGCCTTCGAGCCGGCACCGCCATTCCGTATGATCATGGCTGATCATCCAACTCAGAACCCTGTACCACCCTTCCCTCCATACCCCCGATCCCTTTAGCCACAAGGGCCATATCTAACTCCCTCTTAAATATAGCCAATGAACTGGCCTCAACTGTTTCCTGTGGCAGAGAATTCCACAGATTCACCACTCTCTGTGTGAAGAAGTTTTTCCTCATCTCGGTCCTAAAAGGCTTCCCCTTTATCCTCAAACTGTGACCCCTCGTTCTGGACTTCCCCAACATCGGGAACAATCTTCCTGCATCTAGCCTGTCCAATCCTTTTAGGATTTTATACATTTCAATCAGATCCCCCCCCAATCTTCTAAATTCCAATGAGTATAAACCCAGTTCATCCAGTCTTCCATCATATGAAAGTCCTGCCATCCCAGGAATCAATCTAGTGAACCTTCTGTACTCCCTCTATGGCAAGGATGTCTTTCCTCAGATTAGGAGACCAAAACTGCACACAATACTCAAGGTGTGGTTTCACCAAGGCCTTGTACAACTGCAGTAGTACCTCCCTGCTCCTGTACTTGAATCTTCTTGCTATAAATGCCAGCATACCATTCGCCTTTTTCACCGCCTGCTGTACCTGCATGCCCACTTTCAAGGATTGGTGTATAATGACACCCAGGTCTCGTTGCACCTCCTCTTTTCCTAATCGGCCACCATTCAGATAATAATCTGTTTTCCTGTTTTTGCCACCAAAGTGGATAACTTCACATTTGTCCACATTAAATTGCATCTGCCATGAATTTGCCCACTCACCCAACCTATCCAAGTCACCCTGCATCCTCTTAGCATCCTCCTCACAGCTAACACTGCCACCCAGCTTTGTGTCATCCACAAACTTGAAGATGCTGCATTTAATTCCCTCATCCAAGTCATTAATATATATTGTAAACAACTGAGGTCCCAGCACTGAGCCTTGCAGTACCCCACTAGTCACTGCCTGCCATTCTGAAAAGGTCCCGTTTATTCCCACTCTTTGCTTCTTGTCTGCCAACCAATTCTCTATCCACATCAATACCTTACCCCCAATACCGTGTGCTTTAAGTTTGCACACTAATCTCCTGTGTGGGACTTTGTCAAAAACCTTTTGAAAATCCAAATATACCACATCCACTGGTTCTCCCCTATCTACTCTACTAGTTACATCCTCAAAAAATTCTATGAGATTCGTCAGACATGATTTTCCTTTCACAAATCCATGCTGACTTTGTCCGATGATTTCACCGCTTTCCAAATGTGCTGTTATCACATCTTTGATAACTGACTCTAGCAGTTTCCCCACCACCGATGTTAGGCTAACTGGTTTATAATTCCCTGGTTTCTCTCTCCCTCCTTTTTTAAAAAGTGGGGTTACATTAGCCACCCTCCAATCTTCCGGAATCTAAAGAGTTTTGAAAAATTATCCCTAATGCATCCACTATTTCTTGGGCTACTTCCTTAAGCACTCTGGGATGCAGACCATCTGGCCCTAGGGATTTATCTGCCTTTAATCCCTTCAATTTATCTAACACCACTTCCCTACTAACATGTATTTCCCTCAGTTCCTCCATCTTACTGGACCCTCTGTTCCCTACTATTTCCGGAAGATTATTTATGTCCTCCTTAGTGAAGACAGAACCAAAGTAATTATTCAATTGGTCTGCCATGTCATTGCTCCCCATAATCAATTCACCTGTTTCTGCCTGTAGGGGACCTACATTTGTCTTAACCAATCTTTTTCTTTTCACATATCTATAAAAGCTTTTACAGTCAGTTTTTATGTTCCCTGCCAGTTTTCTTTCATAATCTTTTTTCCCCTTCCTAATTAAGCCCTTTGTCCTCCTCTACTGAACTCTGAATTTCTCCCAGTCCTCAGGTGAGCCACTTTTTCTGGCTAATTTGTATGCTTCTTCTTTGGAATTGATACTAGCCCTAATTTCCCTTGTCAGCCATGGGTGCACTACCTTCCTTGATTTATTCTTTTGCCAAACTGGGATGAACAATTGTTGTAGTTCATCCATGCGATCTTTTAATGCTTGCCATTGCATATCCACCGTCAACCCTTTAAGTGTCATTTGCCAGTCTATCTTAGCTAATTCACGTCTCATACCTTCAAAGTTACCTTTCTTTATGTTCAGAACCTTTGTTTCTGAATTAACTATGTCACTCTCCATGTTAATGAAGAATTCCACCATATTATGGTCACTCCTACCCGAGGGGCCTCTCACGACAAGATTGCTAATTAACCCTTCCTCATTGCTCAATACCCAGTCTGGAATAGCCTGCTCTCTAGTTGGTTCCTCGACATGTTGGTTCAAAAACCCATCCCGCATACATTCCAAGAAATCCTCTTCCCCAGCACCCTTACCAATTTGGTTCACCCAATCTACGTGTAGATTGAAGTCACCCATTATAACTGCTGTTCCTTTATTGCACGCATTTCTAATTTCCTGTTTAGTACCATCCCCAACCTCACTACTACTGTTAGGTGGCCTGTACACAACTCCCACCAGCGTTTTCTGCCCCTTAGTGTTATGCAGGAGTGGGGGTAATGGTGGAGGTAGGGTGAGGGGATTGAAGTTGGGGTTTTGTGGCAGGGGAGCTTGGAGGAGGGGCATAGTGGAAAACCCACATCCCAATCCATTAGCTACAAACATTCTACTGAATGCCAAAGAGAAGTAAGAGAAGGAGTAGAGTGGGATTAACTGGAGTGAGATTTAACATTTCACTCTTAATATAAAGCAAAAATGAACTACTGAGACAAAGGATTATTTATAAGAAATATCATTACAAATCTGTATTTAAGAATTTGAGGGCTGAGTGGTTGGATAGGAATCATGCAACATCTTTGTGATAAATTACCATCATGATTTTTGATTGAATGTTTTTTCAGTAATTTTAAGACATGACTTGAATCATGTATCCAATCAAGCAATACCTTTCACTGGTAATATTTTCATAAAAAATTACACAAATACATTCAAAGAAAATATAAATAGCATACAATTCCCTTACTGTAATTTTATTCTATGCCTTTATATTAACTGATTTAAGAGATATGGGAAATTGTGCAAAATAATAGTTTTGTGATATGAGTTCACCCATCATTCTAATGAATAATAGAGCAAATTTGAATCGCCAAATAGTCTACCCCTGCTTCTTTCTCTAGTACTAATTCTGCTCCTTGCAACAGAGTTCAGAAGAGCAATCTTTATTACTTATATACTCCAGAAGGTAAGCAACCAAAAGTAAAAGGTTGAACTTGTATGTGAAGAATAATTTTTCACATGGCTGAGACTGGAAATTTGTCAGACATTCCTTCATACTGAATTCTAAGTGCTAGGCTTGTTGTCCTGGCTAGCGCTTTGAAATGAGCTTGATATACAATATATCAGCTTTATGAATTGGATGAAAAGCAACAGCAAGAAATTTGAACACAAATGATAAGATGCTTTACATAATGCATCTGTGCTGCATGAACTATGTAAATTCTATTTTGGTATAACCACTTGAGTTAAGAAAAGATGATTTAAGGAATAGGTGATCATTCTGAAGTTTAACTTCATTTGAGCAATGCAAAAAATACAGAATCCTGTAAGAGAGCAGGAATTGATTTTCTGTCTTGCAATTTGCAAGTCCAGATAAGGTAGCTTTACTTTTACATAATGTTCAATTCTTCATTGTTCTGTTTGCATTTCACTTACAAACCACCACATGCCTGCCAGTGCCACAGGACACACAGTGATGCAGGCTGAGGTACATATGTAAATACACAATGTTTGCAGCCTGAGGACAGTTTCTTCCAATCAACAGCCTCTGCTCAGAGCTGCAAGAAATGAAAGCATAATGCTTCCATTTGCTTGTTTTGTGAGCAAATCCAAGAACAACAAAAATGTCATCATTATGAATCTGTAAATGTTTTCAGGTGCAGGATGTGCAACTTAACCTTAAAGAATAAGGTGTATTTTGAATTTTATTTTTCAAGTGATCTGCAGTCATAGTCTTCGGTAGTAGATTTAGGACTAAACATACATATTTCATGATTGTGGTGAGACACATACACAAGTATGATTATAAATATGTGAACAACCTGCAATCTTCTTTCATAAGAATTATAGAGTTTTAAGATAAAGTGTAGGAGCTGTTTTGAAGGACAGAGACAGGACAGTCAGTGAAGGGAAGAAACAAGAAATTAAATGACCAAAGGCAAAAGGATTGCATTAGAACAATAAATTGTCATTTGGTAGTATAAGCAGGATCAGCAAAACGGTTCACCAACATAGTTTAACCGGATTTTGCATACACATGAATGAAATAATCTCAGTTAGAAAAAAAGTTTTAATTTTCTTTAAGAATGCCTTAGGATGTTTTTTGCTACATAGTAGGAAGCCGAGATTAAGGTAGGATAGGGATGGGAATCAAAGTGACAGGTGACCAGAGGCTTATTACATGTAGATTGAGCATGGAGAAAACCAAATGATTGATCAAAAAGCCTTTCCTTGCGAAATGGCTTTCTGTTTCAAGGCACAAAGGAAGTTATATTGACAAATTGCCATTCCTGATCCTCGGGGTGTCTTAAAAACCACTAATGAATTGACTTTTTCCAATATGGTCACTATTATGAAGGAATATATGTAGCAGCTAATTAGTGCACAGTATGATGATCACATAGTTGTTTTTATATTTGTTGATTGAGGGACAAGTATTCAAGTGTCAAGTTTTTTTTTGCAAGTATCTCTACTGGAATGTATTAAAATTGAAATGGAAAACCTCAATTCATTAACAAAAAAATTAGCCTTATAAGTATGAGGTGGCTATTTACTAGAATCTCATTTAATTAAGCTAGTGAATGATCTTAAGCATAACAAATAAGGACTCCTGATGAGTTCTTGTTGTGCAGACAGTTCATATATCGTACCCGAGTTGGTAAGGGTCATGGATCATTTGTCTAATGGGTCAAACTAATCATCCTACCCTGTGTGAAACTGAGCTGCTTAAATGTTACTGAAGATTTAAAGGTCCAATCAATCAGAAAATATCCCTCACTTGTGCATACTATGTATGAGGTTGAGAGGATTCAGGAGATGTGAAATTTGCCACAGAAAGAGGTCTCGAACCAATATAATAGAAACATTGGTAAGTATGTTATTAAATTATTATGCTCTTGATTGTTTCTTCCATCATTTTATTTATGACGAAAGGTGAGTTTGTCTTTAACCAGGTTGGATTTGCCTTGTGTTTTTCTTGGAAAGATATAAATCACCAATTTTCTGACAGTTGAATAGATACCAACATTACAGCTGTGCTGGGAAAATTTAGTTAGTATGTAATTTGTAGTGCCTCACAGTAGGGAAATTAGTTACAAATCACTTTCACTTACTTCACTCATAAATGCGTTCCACAAATTGTGCAAAGCTAGTGTGTTTCTGCTGGTATCAAGCATTGTAGGGTTTTGATTTGCATTCCAGGAACTGCAGTGTCTTCTTGTGAGAACTTGTACAAACATGGGAAAGTTATTTTCAAAAGGCTGTATACTCTGTGCTACAATGCATGGGCAGGGGAGAGTTAATAAGAAATTAGCACAGAAAATAAGGCTGTTGTTGAAGGAACATCCAACTCCACTGTTGTTTCATTTCATATGTTGTTTTTTATTTGAGACTTTGTTATGCTTATTCAATATCTTTGTTGTGATACTCTTCTCCTCTGTCAGCTTAATATTATGTCATGTCACTTTATCCACCTGTTTCAGAGACTACGATGAAATATTACTAGATACAGATAAACTAGCCCTTAGATTAAAGTTGTCAGAACATGTATGTGTACCATGCTGCTAGGCTTTGTTAGATTTCCTTTTCTAGTTCCCAGAAAGATTCATTCACTGAGTATTTCAATCCACTGAGCAGTACTGCTCTATAGTCATGCATGGATTATTATTCAAAGCACTGTAGGTAATTTTTGTGCTTTGCATGAGACAGCTGTCAGTGTGTAACATGATGCAGAAAATTATTTTCTTTTGAGTGTAAAATCATCTCAGATGGAGGCACCTTTTAGAGCTGCAAGATATTAAAATAACATATTTGTAAAATGTACTGCAATGAGGATGAAATCTCAGATCAATATTAACAAACCAAGATTGTTAATTTCTGATATCAATCAGAGTAATCAATTTTCCAGGCAGGACTTCCACTACTGGATTAAGAAAGAAATATTGATTGTCTGATATGTTTCTCCTTCATTATCAAACTTTTATTGATGTTACTTTTCTACAGCAAAATCACTCTTTATATAACAGATGCTGGATGTAAAGGCCTACAGCAGCATTTGATACATTAGCTCTGAAATGGTTATACTTCCTACAGATTACATGCTGAACCAACAACACTTCAAAGTCCTTCCTTCATGGTTTAAGCTTTACACTTTTTTTTTACATGCATAAAGAAGGAATCTACATTGACATGGTACCTTTAAAAGTTAGTGAAAGATATTCTGTGTGTCAGCAATGCTGTAATGTAGGATTCTTGGAAGACAATTTGTTGTTAGGTTTATCCAGGAATATTAGCGAGTCAATAACCAGAAAATTCCTGTGATTTTGTTCTGGTAATGTTCTCAGCATTTGCTATATTTGTATATAATATTTATGGTAATTCTGGCCCTTAGTAATGTATTCAACAAGGCTCCTCCCTCATAGTTAACTCATCCAGAAGTTTAAGATTCATGGGATCCAGAATGACTTGGCCATTAGGATTCCAAATTGGCTTCCCCTTAGCAGACAGAGGGTAGTAGTAGATGGATCTTATTCTGGCTGGAGCCCATGACTAATACTATTCTGCAGTCATCCATGCTGGGACCTTTGCTTTGTGGATGGGTGGGTTAATAATTTGCAGGTAACACACAGATGTTGGTGGAGTGGATAGTGTAGAAGATTATTAAAGGATACAGTGGGATATAAATGATTTGCAAATATAACTGGAGAACTGGTAGATGGATTTTCTTTCAGGCAAGTATGAGATTTTGCACTTTGAGAGATCAAATGTGCAGGGGAAGTACACAGTTATTGGCAGGACCCTTAATGCTGTGGATGTACAGAGGAATCTTAGGGTCTAAATTCATACTCTTCAAAAGTGGCAGCAGAAACAGAGGAGATGGCAAGGAAAGAATATGACATACTTGCCTTTATTAATTGAAGCATTAAGTTCAATGTTCAGGAACACACATTGCAGCTAGATCTGGAATATGCATTCATTTCAGGTTGTTTCTTTATAGGAAGGATGCGCATGCTGCCTGATTTACAGGGCATGCGCTACAAGGAGAGGTTCAGCAAACTAGGACAGTTTACTCTGGAGTGGTGTAGGCTGAGGGAAAGTTATGAAATTATGAGAGGTATAGACAAAGGGAAGAGCTGGTATTTTTTTCAGATTGGCAAGGCTTTAAGGCGACAGGTGGAAAGTTCAAGATGTGTGTGGGCTAAGTTTTTCTTTGCACAGAATGTGGTTGTACCTGGAATGCACTGCCAGTGGTGGTGGTGGAGGCACATCTGATGGGGCCATTTAAGAGACACTTGGGTATGCACATAAATATGGAGAGAATGGAGGGATATTAGCCATTTGAGGGTAAAGGGATCTTTAGCTTGATTAGTTTGGTGCAACATCATGGCCAAAGAGTATTTTCCTTCATTGCACTGTTACATGCTGTAGTTGCAGCTTTAAAAGGAAGCTCAGAAGACAGTGCAGCACTGTTCTCTAACATTATGGATGTTTATACTTATCATTGATGATATCCATAGACATTAGCCTAAGGCATAACCTTAGTCTAATTATCCACTAACTCTCCATGAAAAATTGTTTCACTGGGTGGAGCTGACAGAATCTGCAGTTTTTAAGTGACTGTTGTGGAACAAGGGAACTACTCACAATTCTGTATTCAGATCAAATAGAACAGTGTTCATTGATTGATCCATCAGACCTACAGGAAGGGTGCATTCCCTTTGACTTGGTCCATACACTATCCAACAGTTCAAAGTATGGTGATGAAATACAACATCTTCATCCAAACACAAACATTCATTTAATACTTGACTATCAAAGCCAGCTATTGGTCACTTCTGACATCATTATATACCTTACACACCTTTGCTGCTGGTCAGGTCTCTTGTCTAAGACATCCCATCCTTTTCCAGTTATGGCCTTGATGATGGCACCAAAATATGCCCATCATTCCTGATTACCAATTCCTCCAGAGGATGTCCATGTCTCATGTCAAAGTCAAAGTATTATCAGAATACCACATACATGTTGTGGTATGTTGTGGTTACCACATACAGGTGTTCTTTCTCTGCAGGCATCCTTAGCAGATTTAAAGAACAGTAACTGTAAATAGAAACTGTAAATGGACAGAACACTCTCCAAATGCAGATATACTGTAAATAAATAGCAATAAATAACAAGGATGAAATAACAAGATAAGAGTCCATAAGTGAGTGTAGTTATCCCCTTTTGTTCAAGAGCCTGCTGGTTGAGGGGTAGTAACTGCTCTTGAACCTGGTGGTGCGAGTCCTTAGATACTCATACCTTCTACCTATGGCAGCAGTGAGAAAAGATCCTCACCGCCTGGGTGGTGAGGATCTTTGATAGATCTGCTTTTCTATGGCAGCATTTATGTAGACATGCATAATGGTTTGGAGGGTTTTACCTGTGATGTGCTGGGCCAAATTCACTAACTTTTGTAGGACTTTCTGCTCAAAGGCATTGGTGTTTCCAAAGTACAGTCAGTCAGCACACTTTCCACCACACATCTAAAGAAGTTTGCCAAGGTATCTGATGACATACTGAATCTCCGCAGACTCCTGAGGACATAGAGGTGTTGTCACGTTTTCTTCACAATTATTTTTATATGATGGATCCTGGACAGGTCCTCTGAGATAGTGTCACCCAGGAATTTAAAGTTAATGACCCCCCCCCCCACCTCTGATCCTCCGATGTTTACTGGCTCATGGACCTCTGATTTCCCTCTCCTGAAGTCTACAATCAGTTTCTTGGTCTTATTGACATTGAGTGAGAAGTTGTTGTTATTACACCACTCAGCTAAATTTACAATTTCCCTACTATATGCTGACTTATCACCCCCTTTGATATAGCCCACAATGGTGGTGTCATCAGCAAACTATAGTGTTGGAGCTATACTTAGCCACACAGTCATAGGTGTAAAATGAGTAGAGTGGGGGTTAAGCACACATCCCTGCAGTGCTCCTGTGCTGATGGAGAGATAGAGATAGGAATAGAGACTGGAAATTGGGAGCCTGGGGCCAGGTGGGCAGAGTGAGAAGATGCCTGTGTATTATTAGGAATTGGAGCATTAAGAAAGAGTGAAAGCTCATTGAAAAAGTGGATTCAGTGAAGGACAAAGAAGAGTAGACCTCAGCACATTTAGAAAACTGAAGACAAGTGCTGCGGGTGAGAAGGTGAAAGTGACAAAATGTGATAATTTGTCTGTTAGTGCCAAAGTTGCTAGTGCTTTTCCATTATGACCCTTAAAGTCATGAAACTATGAAATCTCCCTGTTTTTCTGGTGTTGCTATAATTTTGCACGTAGTCAGTCATAAAATCAGTCCAGACTAGCTGGTCGTAGGGTAAGCAAAAGGGATAATGAACTAAGTAGCTAACTTGCATTTTTCTATTTGAACTTTGTAGCCTAATGAATATTTGAAACCTAATGTCCTAAACTTAGACTTGCAGCAGACAGTCTTTTGTAACCAAGATGTAGCACTATGCAGAAAAAAAAGGAGCAATGCAGTCATATAACTTAGTAACTCTCTGTTCTATGATTAAAAATATCTTGTTCTACAGATGAACCCACTTGGTCCTGTGTTTGTTCTTCTTTGTGTGATTAAGCCTAAAATTACAAACATCTTGTTTCTGTACTGTATAAAAGAAGGAACTTTTCACTGCTTAACTTGGAGTTCAAGATGCCCTGATTGTGAGGCAGACTTCCCGTGATATTTCTCGTGAATAAAGTGTGTTTGATCCGAGTCCTCTCGGAGCCCGTGTTTATTTGTCTGCTCGACATTTAGTTTTGCTAACAGTACCAATGCATGATGTAAAGTGTAGAGAGTAGAATATAGAGGGAAAACAAAAGAGAGAAGTGAGAAATGAACCTGAGACTCCAAAAGGGGGCCGAATATGAGACTTGAAAATGGAACTGCAAAGATGAAATGGCAGCAAAGCAAACACTGAGGAAGACAGCTGTAATATTGAGTCTGAGTAAGAATAAGGGCAAAGATCAGGAGGGCTGTAGAAGCTATAGGGGAAGCAGTCAGAGAGCATCTCTCAGAAATCTCAAGAAAGAGAGGAAGACAGCTTCAAAATGGGTATACCTTGAAGGGACTATGCAGGTGCAGAGGGAAAATGGAGATGCTACAGACTGGAGATGCTGGAATTTGGAGAAAAAAGCAAGCTGCTGAGGGAGACTCGCTGAATTCCTCCAGCAGCCTACATATTGCTCTATTTTCAAGAACTTGAACTCTTGTGCGCCTCTCTTAAGACATAAACTGCTGTAATGTGAGTTTTGGTTTGAGAGGTTTCATATTGCTGAACCTGTTAGTTTAGCTACACAGACCAGCTCCCAACATATACAAAAGGGTGGAATTATTCTCTTACCATATGAATTATAGAATAATATGCATGTTAATCCTGTGTGATATGTCCACTAATTGGCAATATCCCACTCCAGTGAACACCACCCCCCCCCCCACACACACACACCTTTCTCAACAATTCTCCTGCTCTGAAAATTCTATTTTAAAAGTGTGGAATCCTAGTTCTTGAAAAGAAATAAATAATTGAGGATTATTTTTCCCCCAAAGGAAGAATTTTAATTTTTACACTTTGTGTTTTGAATTAAACCTTTTTTATAATCTCACTTGTGTATTATAATAATTAAACCTATATTTTATATTCTTATCCAGTGGGTTCTTCAATCTGATTGGTCAAACAATTTCCTTGTTGATTGATTTACTTAGTGTAGCCATTGCAATTTGCTTCCGGAGGGGATTAGTGTCAAGGTGATACCAGAAAATATGGGCTGAAAATCTGTGGATGTTTAAAAAAAAACAAGATGACTGAAAGCTGCTCATGCTGGCAATAAAACACAGGCCTCTATGTTTAAACAATGCTGGTTGAGGGACAAATATTGGCCATTAGATTGGGAAGAAATTTTCATATGATGTTATAATATTTTTCTTTGGCACGCTCTTGGGGGTCTTATATGCAAGGTCTCAATTAACTGCCAAATTTGAAAAATGCTAAAAAATGGAAGTACAGCATACCTTCAGCTCTCAACTGAAATGATATCCTTGATTATATGTTTAACTGTCTGGATTGGGGTTTGAATCACAACCTTTGGATTGAAGACAAGGGTGAGACTATTAGGCCCAGGGGAAAAAATTCAGGCCTTTAACTGCAGTTTGGGCTTCAGAATGAGATCACTCAAATTGGCAACACACATAAAAATTGCTGGTGAACGCAGCAGGCCAGGCAGCATCTATAGGAAGAGGTACAGTCGACGTTTCGGGCCAAGACCCTTCGTCAGGACTAACTGAAAAAAGAGATAGTAAGAGATTTGAAAGCAGGAGGGGGAAGGGGAGGGGGAGATCTGAAATGATAGGAGAAGACAGGAGGGGGAGAGATGGAGCTAAGAGCTGGAAAGTTGATTGGCAAAAGGGATATGGGAGGATCATGGGATGGGAGGCCTAGGGAGAAAGAAAGGGGGAGGGGGGAACCCAGAGGATGGGCAAGGAGTATAGTGAGAGGGGCAGAGGGAGAAAAAGGAGAGAGCGAAAAAAAATTAATAATAATAAAAAATAAATAAATAACAGATGGGGTACAAAGGGGAGGTGGGGCATTAACAGAAGTTAGAGAAGTCAATGTTCATGCCATCAGGTTGGAGGCTACCCAGACGGAATATAAGGTGTTGTTCCTCCAACCTTGGCAACTTGGCAACTTCTCTAATCACTGTTAAATTGACTGCATTGTGTGTTGCTTGCCATATCAGGACACAATCTTGTGATTAACTCCTACTCTGAGACTTCCTTTCAAGTTCAGTTTGTCTTCATCTCATGTAACACGTTGCAGAGAATGCATGTGTGCAAACGGTTTTGAAAATTTTGAATAGAGAAAATATGCCAGATTTTTAACTGTGCTCAAATTGAAGTAAGGGCTTACATTTCTAGCAAAAGAATGAGATTAATTAGAACCATAGAACATTACAGCACAGAAACAGGCCTTTAGACCCTTCTTGGCTGTGCCGAACCATTTTTCTGCCTAGTCCCACTGACCTGCACCTGGACCATATCCCACAATACACCTCTCATCCATGTACCTGTCCAAGTTTTTCTTAAATGTTAAAAGTAAGCCCGCATTTACCAATTCATCTGGCAGCTCATTACATAACCCCACCACTCCCTGAGTGAAGAAACCCTCCCCTAATATTCTCTTTAAACTTTTCCCCCCTCACCCTTAACCCATGTCCTTGGGTTTTTTTTCTCCCCTAGCCTCAGTGGAAAAAGCCTGCTTGCATTCACTCTATATATACCCATTGTAATTTTATATACATCTATCAAATCTCCCCTCATTCCTCTACACTCCAGGGAATGAAGTCCTAACCTATTCAACCTTTCTCTGTAACTCAGTTTCTCAAGTCCTGGCAACATCCTCGTAAACCTTCTCTGCACTCTTTTAAACTTATTAATACCCTTCCTTAATTTGGTGACCAAAACTGTCCACAATACAGCAAATTCGGCCTCCCCAATGCCTTATACAACCACACCATAACATTCCAAATTTTATATACAAAGTACTTCGATTTATAAAGGCCAATGTAGCAAAAGCTCTCTTTACGACCCTATCTATCTCTGACACCACTTTTAGGGAATTTTGTATCTGTATTCCCAGATGCCTCTGTTCTACTGCACTTCTCAGTGCCTTACCATTAACCCTGTATGTTCTACCTTGGTTTGTCCTTCCAAAGTGCAATACCTCACACTTGTCTGTATTAAACTCCATCTGCCATTTTTCAGCCCATTTTTCCAGCTGGTCCAAATCCCTCTGCAAGCTTTTAAAACCTTCCTCACCATCCACTACACCTTCAGTCTTTGTATCATCAGCAAATTTGCTGATCCAATTTACCACATTATCATCCAGATCATTGATATAGATGACAAATAACAATGGACCCAGCACTGATCCCTGTGGCACAGCACTAGCCACAGGCCTCCACTCAGAGAAGCAATCCTCCACGACCACTCTCTGGCTTCTTCCATTGAGCCAATGTCAAATCCAATTTACTACCTCTCCATGTATACCTAGTGACTGAATCTTCCTAACTAACCTCCCATGCGGGACCTTGTCAAAGGCCTTACTGAAGTCCATATAGACAACATCCACTGCCTTCCCTATATCCACTTTCCTGGTAACCTCCTTGAAAAACTCTAATAGATTTGTTAAACATGACCTATCATGCATAAAGCCATGTTGACTCTCCCTAACAAGTCCTTGACTATCCAAATACTTGTAGATCCTATCTCTTGATATTCCTTCCAATAATTTACCTACTACCGATGCCAAACTTACTGGCCTATAATTTCCAGGATTACTTTGAGCATTTTAAAACAAGGGAACAACATGAGCTATCCTCCAATCCTCCGGCACTTCACTGGTGGATACCGACATTTTAAATATACCTGCCAGGGCCCCTGCAATTTCAACACTAGTCTCCTTCAAGGTCCGAGGGAATACCTGTCAGGTCCTGGGGATTTATCTACTCTGATTTACCTCAAGGTAGCAAGCCCCTCCTCCTCCTCAATCTATATAGGTTCCATGACCTCACTACCTGTTTGCCTTATTTCCATTGACTCCATGCAAGTTTCCTTAGTAAATACAGATGCAAAAACCCATTTAAGATCTCCCCCATTTCTTTTGGTTCCATACATAGCCGACCACTCTGATCTTCAGGAGGACCAATTTTATCCCTTACTATCCTTTTGCCCTTAATATACCTGTCGAAGCTCTTTGGATTATCCTTCACTTTGACTGCCAAAGCAACCTCATGTCTTCTTTTAGCCCTCCAGATTTCTTTCTTAAGTATTTTTTTTGCACTTTTTATACTCCTCAAGCACCTTATTTGCTCCCTGATTCCTATACATGTCATACATCTCTCTTTTCTTCTTATCAGATTTCCAATATCCCTTGAGAACCAAGGTTCCTTATTCTTATTCATTTTGCCTTTAATCCTGACAGGAACATACAAACTCTGTGCTCTCAAAATTTCTCCTTTGAAGGCCTCCCACTTACCATTCACATCCTTGCCAGAGAACAACCTGTCCCAATCCATGATTTTTAGATCCTTTCTCATTTCTTCAAATTTGGCCCTTTTCTAGTTTAGAACCTCAACCAGAGGACCAGATCTATCGTTATCCATGATCAAGTGAAACTAATGGTGTTATGATCACTGGAACTAAAGTGTTCTCCTACATACACTACCATCACCTGTCCTAACTCGTTTCTTGATAGGAGATCTAATATTACATCCTCTCTAGTTGGTACCTCTATATATTGATTTAGAAAACTTTCCTGAACACATTTTACAAACTCTAACCCATCTAGACCTTTAACAGTATGAGAATAGCAATCAATACGTGGAAAATTAAAATCCCCTACTATCACAATTTTATGTTTCCTGCAGTTGTCTGCTATCTCTCTGCAGATTTGGTCCTCCAATTCTTGCTGACTATTGGGGTGGAGTATAATTCAAACCCATTAATGTGGTCATACCTTTCCTGTTTCTCAGCTCCACCCATATGGCCTCGGCAGACAAGCCACGTATGGCAGATTACAGAAGGAAGTTCATAAATTCATTTGAAAACATTAATTTGAGGATGATTTTTACAAAATGATTTATCTCTATCATGTCATTATATAGGAATATGTTTATCTTTTTAAAGTTAATACATGACTGGAATTTTTACTTTTCCAAATAAAAACTTCTATGATTAGAAATGACCCGAAATATGTATTGTCCAAATGATGTTATAAAGACTGGTTGCACTTTCTGAGGAATAAATTGCAAGGTAATAGAAATTGTTTGCCAGATGAATATGAAATATATTTAACGTGAGTGTTGTAGTAAAAATGTTAAACTTGGCATTCATAGTTTAAGAAATCTTTTGATAATAAGGGATGTTTGGAGTGGTTTAATGGTAGCTGTTTATGAAATATGAATTTATATGACAGATATTTTTATTACGTTGGAACAGTTCAGTACTAAGCCGAGCAGAGAGGTTACAAATATAATGTTATCAGGACTGGCGATGTAAACATTATTATTTTTCTCCATGAAATACATCTTTCAAAAGCATGTCAGTTTAATATATTGCTGCTTTAAAGGCGCCTTCAACTCCAAGATCATTTTACACTCTAAAGAAAGCAATTTTATGGCTCATTAATTGCCCTGTCATCTTGATCTTACAATGCAGTTGCACTTAAGCCTCTCTGTGTACTTTGATGTGATCCATATCAAGTATGTTGTACAATCACATCACTGTATAAAATTATAATGTCATTTGTTCAGAATCATTTATTTATCATTGAACCTAAACTATTGGCCAGCCTTTAGTAATTAATCAAGTACTTGTTCTAAAATTGATTCTTTTAATTTTATTATATTAAATTTATTTAATTAGATTTTACACTTGATTTATTTTTTTTATCATAAATGATTTAAGGATGTCTTGAATCTAACCAGCTGTTCAGTCATTAAAAGTTTTTAGTCCATGAAAAACATTCCTTTCCTATTATGTACCTTCTGTCCAAAACCAACTTCCCAATTTCATATCCATTCCAAAGCTATACATATCTTTTGGGTCATGAATTTGCCTATCACATTGATATTGTACAGTATTTATTAACAAGAGGACAGAGAGTAGAGCATAGTGGGAAATTGTTGATCATTATTCCTGTCTTTCCAAATTACCTAAATGATACTGGTACCTACTGTCATGTCTGTGCACAACCACATAATCGACTAAATAAAAGCGCAGACATGGGAGATGGCTTTAACTGGTGTATTCACATTGCAGTGACAGATAGTGACAAATGCACGTGCATAGACAATACCGCATGCACAGACAACAGATTAATGTGTAGTTCCAAGGGGCGGGGGACATCATTGATCTTAAAGAAATAGATCCATACATCACACTCCCTAACTCTTTAGATTAATGCACCATAAAACTCTATATGTACAAAACATTCAATTTCCCTTTCATAAACCCATATTCCAAATAAACTCGCTTTCACAATAACAGTCCATAACAACTTCATAGTCCTAAATGTTCAGTCTTTTGGGTGGCACTCTGTGTCTTTCAGGATTGTGCCTCTGGACCTGTGGAGTGGCATCAGGTTTGGTAGGTGTCTTGTCAAAGACAATGTTCTCGGTTTCCAGTGTCACGTTGCTGTCAGTGACATCATCACTGAGAGGAAATTCCAGTGACTGTAGTGTGTCCATCTTGTAGGATGCAGTCGACTCAGGTGCATTCTTGTGTTGAGCATCCAGAATCTGCTCCACATGATGTTTCCATGTATGATCTCCAACATACCCTGTGTACATCAGTGGTTCAGTTCTTGTAGCTATCCTTCCAGGTGTCCGATTACCTTCTTGGTAATCATGTGCGAGGACATCCTGTCCAATCTCAAAGCTCCTAACTGCTTCACTTGGCAACTGGTTGAACTGTTTCTTCTGTAGCTCCCACTGGTGGTCTGGTTCCAGGAGGTACATGCAAGATCTGATTCCTGCTCATGAACAGCATTGCAGGTGTTTGATTTGACATTGCATGACAGAGTTCCAATACACAAAAAGGAAATTGTCCACCTTGTGCTACAGAGAAATGTCCATTATTTTAATGGACTTCTTGAAGGTTTTGTTAGACCTTTCAGCTAACCAATTCATTGCTGGGTGGTGAGGAGCTGACTTGAAATATCTGATGCCATTTTTCTTCATGAACAGTTGGAATTCTTCTGATGTGTATTATGGTCCATTGTCACTCACAATTTGTTCTGGTAACCCATTTCTGCTGAAGATTGTCTCTGCTCAGAGGACTGTCTTTGCTGAGGTGGTTGACTTCTTTGGTATAACCTCCAGGCACTTTGAATGAGCATCCACAGCAATCAGAAACATGGAGTCCATGAATGGCCCAGCAAAGTCAATATGTCTCTTTGCCATGGTGATGATGACCACTCCCATGGGCGTAATGGTACATGTGATGGTGTATTTTCAAATTGTTAGCATCCCAAGCAACTTTTGGACAAACCTTCAATCTGGTTATCTATTTTTGGCCACCACACGTAGCTCTGGGCCAGACTCTTCATTTTGACTCTACTCTGGTGTCCATCATGCAGATTTTACACCACTCTGCTGCACAGTTTAGAGGGAACCATAACACGAGATCTGCACATCAGCGTTCTTTGACATACTGACAGTTGCTCTCGTCTTGCTGAGAGCTCTGGAAACATAGGGTTACCATGAGTTGACCATACTTGCATGGTGATTTCATAGCCTTTTGACAATGTTGGGTCATTCCCTGCTTCCCTTTGTATTTCAGAATTTGTTACCGGCAACTGTTCCTCCAGTGCGGTGTGGAACACTTCTGCTGGGTCACAGTATGAGGACTTTTCTTCTTCAGTTGTCAATAGTGGAAGACGTGACAAACCATCAGAGTTGCCGTGTTGTTTGGTACCCTTGAACTCTATGTCATAAGAGTGAATTCCTAGGAATAGTGTCCAACGTTGGAACCAGGTAGCAGTCATCACTGGAATTCCCTTCCTGAGATTGAAAATGGACACAAGGGGCTGGTGATCTGTCACTAGCGTAAACTTTTTTCCGTAGAGGTAGTGGTGGAACTTATTTACTCCACACATCCCACCTCTCCCGGAATTTCCGGGAGTCTCCCGCATATTAATAGTGGCTCCCTGATGCCCGCAAATTATATACAATATCACGGAAATCAATTTTTTTGAGAGCGAGCGAGATAAAGGCAAGAGAGAGCGTGAGAGCGACCACGAGCGAGAGCGCGCATACGTACGAGAGAGAGTGAGAGAGAAAGCGAGAGCGAAGGCAAGCGAGGGCGCGAGTGAGAAAGCGAGAGAGAGCAAGCGAGAACGCTTGAGAGCGCGCGAGCGACCACGAGAGAGAGACAGAGAGAGGGCGCGAGCGAGAACACGCCATTGCAGAGTGTTCCAAAAAAAATATAAAACGTATGTCACCCCAGACTACACTAAAGTGTACCCCTGCTTAATAGGGGTCAAAGTAATGACAGTGTTGCTCGCTGCACTGTTTTCAACAGTGACTTTTCTATTGCCCATGGTGGGCTAAGGCTGTAAAAGACGTGTTGAGATGAGTTTAACAGGTATCATTCATTCATTAGCATAGCTAACGTTATTTAAACTAGTTGGCCAGTGCTAAGGAGCTACTCTATTGCAGACATCCCACCTCTCCGCAAATTGATGGTGCTACCTCCCTGAAATGAGTTTTTGCAGGGTGGGATGTCTGTTATTCCCCATACTAGATCAAGGGCCTCTCCGTCGATCTGTGTGTAGTTGCATTCTGCATTTGTCAGTGAACTTGAAGAACATGCAATCTGGTGTTCAGATCCATCTTTCATACTGTGTGACAAAATGTCTCCAATTCCATATGAGGATGCATCACATGCCAGTCTGATCGGCAGAGATGGGTCATAATGGGTAGCAGTTCATTGGCTGTTATTAGTCTCTTTGTTTCCTTGACCAGCAGTCCCCAACCACCGGGCAGCGCACCGGTACCGGGCTGCGAGGAAACGATATGATTTGGCGATATGAGTCAGCTGCACCTTCCCTCATTCCCTGTCGTGCCCACGGCTGAGCCATTATGCATGCGAGGTCATGACCCACGCGTCATCCGTGTCAGCGCGGGAAGGAGATCAACTCCTCGAGCTTGCAAATGACGGCGGACTGAAAAGTATGTTTGACATAACATCTCTGCTGGCATTCTGCATCAAAGTCAAGGCTGAATATCCTGAGATAGCCACGAAAGCACTGAAAACGTTGCTTCCATTTCCAACATTTTTCTGTGAAGCGGAGTTTTCTGCAATGAATGCAATGAAAACTAAATTGTGGAATAGACTGGACATAAGGAACCCCCTTCGAGTATCCATGTCTCCCATCACCCCTCGACAGGACTGTGTTGTTGCAGGAAAACAAGCCCAGAGCTCCCACTGGTTCGGTGATATTGGTGTGTTGCAATGATTTTATATGTTCATATAAATATGTGCTGTGTGTTTAGTATCCAAACATTACTTAAAAAGTTATGATGTTATTGACTTATATAACCATATAACAATTACAGCACGGAAACAGGCCATTTCGGCCTTTCTAGTCCGTGCCAAACGCTACTCTCAACTAGTTCCACCGACCTGCACTCAGCCCATAACTCTCCATTCCTTTCCTGTTCATGTACCTATCCAATTTTTCTTTAAATGATAATATCGAACCTGCCTCTACCACTTCTACTGGAAGTTCGTTCAACACTTACCTCAAGCTCCCCTGTCCTCTCCTGATAATTGACATCACTATATTCATGCGAGGAAAATATGCGCTGTGTGTTTAATATTAAATTTGTTAGATAAACCCTTTTAGAAACAAAATTGAGTGTATTAGCCACTTATCACCTATATTCCGGTCGTGATTAACACACCCCCCCCCCCCGAACAGAATCGCCAAAAAGGATTTGGAGGGGGAAAAAAAAAAATCGGCAGGTGACAACGCGCATGTGCACATGTGCCCGCACAAGGCTTCATGGTCATTGTAGTCTTTTCCCGGGCAAACACAATGTATTTGACGCAAACAATAGGAATTCTGCAGATGCCAGGCAGTATCTCCAGGAAGAGGTACGGTCGACGCTTCAGGCCGAGACCTTTCGTCAGTCCTGACGAAGGGTCTCAGCCTGAAATATCGACTGTACCTCTTCCTAGAGATGCTGCCTGGCCTGCTGCGTTCACCAGCAACTTTGATGTGTGTTGCTACAACGTATTTGACTGCTACTCTTGTCTGTTGACAACCCTCCCCCCCACCCCCCCACCGTCGGCCAGTCCGCAAGAATATTGTCAATATTAAACCGGTCCGCAGTGCAAAAAAGGTTGGGGACCCCTGTCCTTGACCATTTACACATCTTTCTGACCATTCCCTATCTAACAGTGCATTCAATGGATGCAGCATTTTAGAAATGTTTGAGAGAAACCAGTGATAGTAGTTTACAAGGCCCAAGTATTACCTGAGTTGTGACCCATTTTCTGGTTTAGCTGCCTGTAGCACTGATTCAGTCTTCTCCTGTGACTGATGTAAGCCATGCTTGTCAATGACATGTCCACAATATAGGATTTCATTCTTGAAAAACTCACATTTCTCTCTGTTTGCACACAGACCATACTCACTCAGGTAAGGACTTTATCAAGGTTCTGGAGGTGCTCTTCATCTTTTTTTCTGTCATGATGATGTCATCAAGGTAGCATTGTGTTCCTGAGATATCTTGGAGCACTTGGTCCATTGCCAAATTGCTATAACTGATGCAACGCTAAAGATGATACGATTATACTGGAACAGTCCCTTGTGAGGGACTTCCTCCCTCACTCCACAATCTCCATTTGCAGATAGGCTTGTGAAGGCAATCTTTGAAACACTCTTCCTGTCTGCCAAAGATGCAAAAATGTATTCTATTTGTGGCAGAGGATACTGCACAGCACTCAGCACTGGGTAGATGCTCACCTTGAAACCCCTACATATGCAAACAGCTTCGGCTTTTCCCTTTCTTGATCAGTGGAACAATGGGCATGGCCCAACCACTCCACTCAATCTTGGAGAGAATTTCAGATGCCTCCAAGCTCTGAAGTTCAGCATCCACTTTAGGACGTAATGTGTAAGGCGCTGGATGCACTTTATGGAAACTAGGTGTTGCAGTTTAATCCATTTCAATTCTGGCCCTCATGCCTTTGAGTTTACCTATCAACCTTCTTAAACATGTTCTCGTTAGCATTAAATAGATGTGTCAGCCTCTGGTTAATGCTACCATTTGGGCTGTCATTGCCTGTTGATATCACAACAAGAGCCTTGATTAATTGCCAGTCTAGATGGATTATTCTCAACCATTCACCTCTGAAAAGACCTCCACTTTTCAATACATAGAGCTCTATCTGTTGGTTTGGCCTCCCTACACCACATTTACTTTCAGTTTGCCTTTGGGAGACACTTTTTTTGCCTTTGTAAGCCTTTGGCATCACTGAGGTCTTTTCTAATTGTATCTTAGAAAACTATCTGTTGTAGTCAGCCTTTGAAATTATGGACCACACTGACCCTGTATCCAGTTCCATTTTCAGTGTTACACCAGACAGATTTTGTGATCTGCTTCACTTATACTATGCAGTTTTGGGCAAAACAGTTCAACTTTGTCAGACATTATGTTGTCTGGGAACGTCGACTCAGACCATGAGAGGTCTGCATCGGGCATTTTCATGCCTTACAAGGCACAGATCTGTGTGGCGCACCACTCCTCGTACATACTAGAGCAATGTGTGATTAAGTGCCTTGCTCAAGGGCACAAACACGCTGCCACAGCTGAGGCTTGAACTAGTGACCTTGAAGTAATTAGGTGAACGCCTTAACCACTTGGCCACTTTGGTAACTTTATGCATTTGCTTAGTTTTGTGTTTGAGATTTTTCACTCGGTTGTGCTTTTTGTCTGCCTTGCATATTTGCTCTATGTGACCTTGTTTGTGACATTTTCTGCAATTTTTTTCTTTGAACCAACAGTCATTTTCATCATGGGAGGATTTGCTACATTGATAACATCTTTGGCTTTTTGCACCATTTAGGGATATTTTGTGTATTTCATTGTTTACTGCAGTCACTAATGATATTGCAATGGTCAATGTCCATTCTAAGGTTAGGTCTCTTTCGGACAGTAGCCTCTTTTGAGAGCTTTGACTATATATGTGTAACACACTGTAATGTTTCACTGCTAAGGTAATGGTTTTTCTGCAGCAGCAACATTTGGGTATGACTAGAGATAACGGGGCTTTGGAATGTATGCTAGCCAAAGAATAGGACGTTGTTCCTTCTGGTGGGTCTGGGAGCAGGGATTTTGTGGTCTTTTGCTGGGGAGAGATGAAGAGAGAAGACGTGAATGGAGAGAGTTGGTAGGCTGCCGAACAGAGTGGAGGAGGAACAAGAGTCCAAGGATGGGCTACACTTGGAGGTCGACGGGGAACAAATGAATGGAGCCGTGAGCTCCAACATTGTGCATTAGACTATTTCATGAGAATGGGCCCCCTTTCTCTTTTTTCTTTCTTTACTAACCATATAGTCAAATAAGGAATTAGAAAGCTCAATCGTTTAATCGCATATTTTGTACTGTTTGTTATTTTGTGGTACTGATTTGCAACAGGGGATACATTGCGCAGCATCCACCCAAACAAGATTTCTTAAGTATGGCCTGCCGAGGGCTGTCTTCCCCTGGATTAAGCCACTAGCTGAACTGAGAGTTACATATGAAACATACAAGCCAGCCCTTAAAGGCATCAGAAAGTCCATCTCTAAAGTCACAGTATTGGGAAAGATATATGATTCCCAGCCTCCATACATTACACCTATCTAGATAAGCAGAGCAAGCTTAAAGGAGGAACAGTTGTCATTAGACTGGAGCACATTTCCATATGATTTGGGTCAATCATTTGCTTTCTGCTACCATTCATATCAGAAATCTCTGCTAATAAGAGTGATTTGTTATTCACCGTCAGTTGAATTCAGGAAGAGATGGCAGCATATTTCTTCACTATATAATGTACTATTTTAAACAGATGATTTAGCTAGCATTATGAAAACAATTTCTTTAAAATTAGATCACTGGTGGAGAAATATTGTCCAAGCACTCTGCAATCCCTGGACAACCTTGTCATAAATTATAAACTGTTGCTTCTATTCTGGAAGTTCAAAATTTAAGCCAATGACTAGATACTAAAAGTCTGGAACCGGACATCTGTGATGCAATAATTTCCACTACACCCCTAGCAATTTTCTCCCACTCCGCTACTAACACGCTCCCCTATTCCCTTATACTGCCAGCACTGGAAATGCATAGTATAAATGTACAAAATGATTACAAGAGCATGGTGTTCACAAGCATTTCTATCATATCAACATTGCACCAATGCCAACAATTTTGAACAGGCATGGGAGGCTCCTTAAATAAAAAGAAGTATTGGGCAGTAGCTGTGGACAGAAAAACATAACATTTTATATTGATCACCTTTCCTCAGAACCTGTTTCCTAGAAAATCAGGAGCTAAAATTTAGATGGCAGATCATATCACAATAAATTGATCTGGGTCTGAATGTTATCTTAACTGCCAACTGGATAATGGCTGCAGTGGCCAGGATCCATCAGTGAAGATGTCTGGAATGACATCCTTGTTTCTTGAAAATCTTTCACAAATTTATTGCAATCCAATGGAAACAGTTGTACTTTCTTACCAAACAATGCCTCAAACCTTCCCTTTAAAAGATTCACTGTCCATCTTTGGCCAATAGTTTTATTGACTCGAAGCTTCCCTGAGCCAGAGGTGTTTCTCACTGGAGGCTGAATCAATATTTATCAGAATCAGAATCAGGTTTATTAGCACCGGCATGTGACATGAAATTTGTTAACTTAGCAGCAGCAGTTCAATACAATACATAATCTAGCAGAGAGGATTAATAATAATAATAAATAAAATAAAATACTATAATTAAACAAATAAATCAATTACATCAATTAACCCTGCACACCTTGTGGGTTTCTGTGCTATTAGACATTCACATCTAATAGTGCTTTGATAAGGTAAATAATACAGTGAGCTAGAAATGAGTTTAATACATTGTCACTATATTGGTATGTAAAAGTCCCATAAATATCAGAATCTTAATTTCTGAAGATTCAGAATAACATTGTGCAATATCCTGCGGGCTCTGTTTCAAAACAATGTACATCTATTCATCCATTATCATTTCTTATAGCCTCTAGAAGTCGATTGATTACCAGCAAACTGAACAATTATATCCTAAAGGGTGAAACCACCATGCAAAAAGTGGCAATCTGCATACTTAATGATTTTTTAAAAAATTAATTGAAGGAAAGTGACCACTACTCTTGGTCAGGGATAGGAGCAGATTGCATGGGAAGTAATCAATTGGGGGATGGCAATTAATGTTGCAATTAGGCAGGAATTATGGAGCATAAATTGGGAACAGATGTTCTCAGGGAAATGCACAATGTAAATGTGGAAGATATTTAGGGAGCACATAAATGGAGTTCAGGATAAATTTGCCCCATTGACGAAGGGAAAGGATGGTAGGGGCAAGGTACCATGGCTGACAAGACATGTGGAACATCTAGTCAAGGAAGAAAGAAGCTTACTGAAGGTTGAGGAAGCAAGGATCAGACAGGGTTCTGGAGAGATACAAGCTATCCTAGAAGGAGCTTAAAAATGGACAGGAGAGGTAGAAGGGGATAACGGAAGGTGTGTAGGATTAAAAAAAATCCCAAGATGTGCTACACATACAATGAAGGACAGGAAGATAATCAGAGTGAGGGTAGGACTGATCAGTGATAAAAGAGGAAACATGCCTGGAGTCGGAGGAAGTAGGAAAGGTTCTTAATTAATAAGTTGTTTCAGTATCCACCAGTGGGAGGAATCTTAATGAATATGAGCTCAAAGTAGAATAGGTTAATATGCTGGAACTTGTTGACGTTAAGAAAGAGGATGGCCTAAAGTGGAAAAACATTAGGATAGATAAATTCCTGGAGCTGAATGAGATATACCCTAGGTTAATATGGGAAGGGAGGGAAGAGGTAGTGGTGCCTGTTGGCAATGATCTTTCCATCATCACTGGCCGCAGGAATTGTGCTAAAAGATTGGAAGGTTGCAAATGTTATTCCCGTGTTTGAGAAAGGCAATTGGGATAATCCTGGAGATTATAGATCAGTCTTACGCCAGTGGTGAGCAAACTATTGGAAAAAAAATCTTAGAGGTAGGATTTATGAGTCAGTGTGTTAGATACTAGTGTTGTGAGAGAACCAGAACACCTTGTGGTGATTACTGAAACACAGGTCTTAAGTATTATTGTCAGAATATTGTCAGGACCCAAACCTTTGATATATCCATTGCCTTTAGCCATTTCTTAATATTATATGGAGCAAGTTGAAAATTGAATTGGCTTAAATCTCTATGTATGATAGATGCCAGTTACTTGTTGGCAACTATTATACTTGGAGGCTAAGATCAATAATTTACTTAGCACTTTGCTGAAGATACTTGAAGTGCTTCAGCTTTCTTGTTTGCACAGATGGGCTGGACAAATTGAGAATGGGGATGGTTGTGAAGCCTGCTCCTCCAGTTAGTTGTTGAATTGTCTACCAGCATTCATGAGTGGATGTGAAAGATCTGCGGAGCTTAGACTTGATCTCTTGGCTGACTTAGCTCTTTCTATCGCAAACTGCTTGTTGTTTGCCATCAAGTTGTCCTGCCCTGTAGCTGTAACTAAGTGATTCTCTTTAAATAATGGATATTACAATATTATAGTTGAAGGAGAACAATGAAAGTTAATGAGTCAGAGGGATTTGGATAGGGTGATGAAGAATACTGCCCACAATCTTTGAAAGTCTGTACTTTTGAGAAGCCAAAATGCAGGTGCCTGGGTCTGTACTGCTGATGCCTCGCAACTTGATGATGTCTTCACTCCTATATACTTTGGACGGTCTTGCGAATAAAGCAGTGAACAAAAAAAAAGCTGAGCTGTGGCAGAAATCAGAACAATCTAGAATGATCCTGAGAATGACTGAACTTGATCTCTTCGGGCAAAGCCATCCCAGCAAGAGTTTGTATTTGACATTGCAGGGTAGATAAAGCATGTTATTTGAGTCTTGGTTCTTCAAATAGCAGTGGATCAATGCTGGAAAATAATTTTGGACATTGCACAATTGGGAAGTCTTTGACCAGAAAAAAACAATGGAGATGTAAACCAAAATCCCACCCAAAGGTCAGGGGTCAACTTTCTTGATGAGCTGAAAAACACTCAAATCTGTGCGAGGTTACTCTATTCCAGGTTAAACTATTTTTTTTAACATCACAGCCTTCTTCTTCCAGGGTGCATGAAAGAATTTATGGAACATTAACTCTGTAGTTAATTACTTGAAATGATTTTATGTACAGTAGTTAACCAACACAGCTGATATCAGCTGTAATTCAGCAGTAACATTCTCACTTCAGACCAAGAAAACTCCGCTGTATCTTGTGAAGACATACCCAAGTAGTCATGCCACTGCAATGCAGCATTGTCAAACATGCCACGAAAAGTTGTAACATTAAACAAAATTTTTTTTGGTCTTCTGGGCTAAATGTAGGTTTTTGAGTTGAAATTTGAAACATGGGTAGCCATCTTATTCACAGAAGATATTATTGATTCATATGGAAAGTGATTCAGATTGCATTCATGGCTGCACATTTGTGAGAGTTGTCTTGAAATTTAGGAGCTTCCAGTAAATATTCAGCAAGATGCTGATTTGTATCTTAAATGTGCCATGTTATTTGTGTGGAAGCTTTATTCACACTATCACTGCAAGCATATTTTTGAGAGAGTTTTAGAGAAAGTGCATAAGGCAATATTTATGGATCAGCTTGACACATCATGGCTGATGAACTGAAGACATATTGAGGCATTCTCCAAGCTGCTCATTTCTCTGATGGGTCGATTCCTTTTGCTGATTCTCTATGCTGTGCTGCCTGGTAAAAGACTACTTTTGTGGCCGGAGTTCTTGAAATTATGTTGACTTAAGGATTTTGCAGAGATCCACTGTTTTCTCATCATTGGCTTGGTTAGCCTGCCCCAACTTAGAATAGAGAGATTGGAGGTTCAGCCTCTATTTATTGAGATCTGAACACCTAATTATCAGTGTAATACTGGGAGTCCATACGTCATTGAGAAACTGTGCAAGTGCTCAAATGTCATTGTTTAGTTGTGTGCTATTTGTTCTGTCAGGTGAATGGAGAAGACATCATGGCATTATGTGAGTATGAAAACAGGATTGCCCTGCTTCTATAATCACTTAGTTAGATGCTTCAAAATGATGTTGTCTGAAGAGGCCATTTTTAAGCCACCCAAGATAGGAGATGACATAAATGTGTATCTTACAAGTTATAACATTCTCTAGATGTCAGAATTTTTCTCAATTTTTCATGTTCAAATTATAATGAAGTGCATTACTGCAAAAATCTCTCATTTGTTGAAGTAATAATTAAAAGCATATATAAGAGAGAGGAACACACATCAAAGTTGCTGGTGAATGCAGCAAGCCAGGCAGCATCTCTAAGAAGAAGTACAGTTGACGTTTCGGGCTGAGACCCTTTGTCAGGACTAACTGAAAGAAGAGCTAGTAAGAGATTTAAAAGCGGGAGGAGGAGGGGGGGATCCAAAATGATAGGAGAAGACAGGAGGGGGAGGGATGGAGCCAAGACCTGGACAGGTGATTGGCAAAAGGGATTTGAGAGGATCATGTGTCAGGAGGCCTAGGGAGAAGGAAAAGGGGGAGCTGGGAAAAAAACCCAGAGGATGGGCAAGGGGTATAGTCAGAGGGGCAGAGGGAGAAAAAAGAGAGAGAAAGAATGTTTGTATATAAATAAATAACGGATGGGGTACGAGGGGGAGGTGGGGCATTAGCGGAAGTTTGAGAAGTCAATGCTCATGCCTTCAGGTTGGAGGCTAACCAGATGGAATATAAGGTGGTGTTCCTCCAACCTGAGTGTGGCTTCATCTTTACAGTAGAGGAGGCCGTGGATAGACATATCAGAATGGGAATGGGATGTGGAATTAAAATGTGTGGCCACTGGGAGATCCTGCTTTCTCTGGCGGACAGAGCGTAGGTGTTCAGCAAAACGATCTCCCAGTCTGCGTCGGGTCTCGCCAATATATAGAAGGCCACATCGGGAGCACCGGACGCAATATATCACCCCAGCCGACTCACAGGTAAAGTGTCGCCTCACCTGGAAGGACTGTTTGGGGCCCTGAATGGTGGTAAGGGAGGAAGTGCAAGGGCATGTGTAGCACTTGTTCCACGTACAAGGATAAGTGCCAGGAGGGAGATTAGTGGAGAGGGATGGGGGGAACGAATGGACAAGGGAGTCGCGTAGGGAGTGATCCCTGCGGAATGCAGCGGTGGGGGGGCGGAGGGAAAGATGTGCTTAGTGGTGGGATCCCATTGGAGGTTGCAGAAGTTATGGAGAATAATATGTTGGACCCGGAGGCTGGTGGGGTGGTAGGTGAGGACCAGGGGAACCCTATTCCTAGTGGGGTGGCGGGAGGACGGAGTGAGAGCAGATGTGCGTGAAATGGGGGAGATGCGTTTGAGAGCAGAGTTGATGGTGGAGGAAGGGAAGCCCCTTTCTTTAAAAAAGGAAGACATCTCCCTCGTCCTGGAATGAAAAGCCTCATCCTAAGAGCAGATGCAGCGGAGATGGAGGAATTGCGAGAAGGGGATGGCATTTTTGCAAGAGACAGGGTGAGAAGAGGAATAGTCCAGATAGCTGTGAGTCAGCAGGCTTATAGTAGACATCATAGATAAGCTGTCTCCAGAGATAGAGACAGAAAGATTTAGAAAGAGGAGGGAGGTGTCAGAAATGGGCCAGGTAAACTTGAGGGCAGGGTGAAAGTTGGAGGCAAAGTTAATGAAGTCAACGAGCTCAGCATGCGTGCAGGAAGCAGCGCCAATGCAGTCATCAATGTAGCGAAGGAAAAGTGGGGAACAGGTACCAGAATAGGTTTGGAATATAGATTATTCCACAAAGCCAACAAAAAGGCAGGCGTAGCTTGGACCCATATGGGTGCCCATAGCTACACCTTTAGTTTGGAGGAAGTGGGAGGAGCCAAAGGAGAAGTTATTAAGAGTAAGGACTAATTCCGTGAGACGGATCAGAGTGATGGTAGAGGGGAACTAATTAGGTCTGGAATCCAAAAAAGAAGCGGAGATCTTTGAGACCTTCCTGATGGGGGACGGAAGTAGAAAGGGACTGGCTATATAAGTATAAGAGAGAGGACTTGCTTCACTACACCTGTTAATCAGTGTTGTTGGCTTCAGATTCAATGTATATCAGTGGGAAATATGGGAATCAAGCATAGTGGTTTGATTGTGGATTCAGAGTCTCTTAAAAGAAAACCCATTTGTAACTCATGCAAGTTCAGGATATTTGTGATAGCAAGTCCATTTGTAATTTTGAAGACTCAGTTAATGAGACTAGGATAGGTGGAGCTGTGTGAAATGAGCAGCATTCTCTGGCCACCCGGGCATCCTTTGAACTGTGACATACTTCTATCCGTAAGTTCTGGTGATACAATAAAAGAACCAATGTTTAATACTCAAACACAAGGAAATCTGCAGTTGGTGGAATTTCAAGTAACACACATAAAAATTGCTGGTGAATGCAGCAGGCCAGGCAGCATCTATAGGAAGAAGTATAGTCGACGTTTCGGGCCGAGGCCCTTCGTCAGGAAGGGTCTCGGCCCGAAACATTAACTGTACCTCTTCCTATAGATGCTGCCTGGCCTGCTGCATTCACCAGCAATTTTTGTGTGTGTTACAATGTTTAATACTAGCAGTTTATCCAGAATTTCCTTTCTTTCTTTCTTTTTAAATCTTTTTATTGAGTAAGTATACAAAAAAGGTAAGCCATATAAACATTAATACAATGTTAAAGTATAATAAAATTCCAAAAGATAACAATACCAAAAAGAAAATACTACAAACAATGTAATTTAAGCATAAGAAACCAAAATAACATAATAGTATACTAGATTTTATATATATCAATGGAAAAAAAGAAAAAAAAACCCCCAAAAAAAACCCACCGTGCAACTAACTAAAAGCAAAGCAAAGCAATGGGCTAACTTGAAACCAAACAGAGTTAAACTTAAAATCACGTCCTCAATCCCGACCTCCATTAAAACAGTGAAAAAAAAACAAGAAGGGTAAATATTACATTAAATGAAAATATCGAATAAAAGGTCCCCAAATCTGTTCAAATTTAAATGAAGAATCATAAAGGTTACTTCTAATTTTCTCCAGATTCAAACATAAAATCGTCTGAGAAAACCAAAAAAAGGTAGTTGGAGCATTAAGCTCTTTCCAATGTTGTAAAATACATCTTTTCGCCATTAAAGTAAGAAATGCAATCATTCTACGGGCTGAAGGGGAAAGATTACTAGAAATTTTAGGTAGTCCAAAGATAGCAGTAATAGGGTGAGGAGAAATATCTATATTTAATACCTTAGAAATAATATTGAAAATATCTCTCCAAAAAGTTTCCAAAGTAGGGCAAGACCAAAACATATGAGTTAAAGAGGCTATCTGCCCCGAACATCTATCACAGAAAGGATTAATATGCGAGTAAAAACGCGCTAACTTATCTTTGGACATATGTGCTCTATGCACCACTTTAAATTGAATTAGGGAATGTTTAGCACAAATAGAGGAAGTATTAACTAATTGTAAAATCTGCCCCCAATCATCCACAGAAATGGTAAGCCCCAATTCCTGTTCCCAATCTACCCTAATCTTATCAAATGGAGCTTTCCTGAGTTTCCTAATAATATTATAAATCATAGCCGATGCACCTTTCTGACATGGATTAAGGTTAATTATCGAATCTAAAATATATATAGGAGGAAGCATTGGAAAGGAAGGAAGTATAGTACTTAGAAAATTTCTAACTTGTAAATATCTAAAAAAATGTATTCTTGATAGGTTATATTTATTAGATAATTGTTCAAAAGACATAAGGGAACCATCTAAAAATAAATCCAAAAACCGTAAAATACCCTTAGTCTTCCAAGTTTGAAAAGCGCGATCCGTAAAAGAGGGAGGAAAAAATATGTTACCTAAAATAGGAATCGCTAACCCGAATTGATTAAGATCAAAAAATTTTCTGAATTGAAACCAAATACGCAAAGCATATTTAACGATCGGGTTAGAGACCTGCTTAAGGCGTTTCGAATCAAAAGGAAGAGATGAACCTAAAATAGAACCAAGTGTATAACCCTGAACAGATTGTAATTCCAATGCTACCCATTTAGGAATAGATAGTATATCCCGGTCAAGTAACCAAAATTTCATATGTCGAATATTAATAGCCCAATAATAAAATCTAAAGTTAGGTAATGCTAAACCTCCATCTCTCTTAGCTTTCTGTAAATGTATTTTACCCAGTCTCGGATTCTTATTCTGCCAAATAAATGAAGAAATTTTAGAGTCGACTTTATCAAAAAAAGATTTAGGAACGAAAATTGGTAATGCCTGAAACACATATAAAAATTTTGGCAAAAAAAACATCTTAACTGCATTAATACGACCAATCAAAGTTAAATATAAAGGAAACCATTTAGATGAAAGTTGAGTAATATGGTCTATTAATGGTAAAAAGTTAGTCTTAAATAAATCTTTATGTTTACAAGTAATTTTAATCCCAAGATATGAAAGGTAATTATTAATCAATTTAAATGGAAATTTATAATATAAGTGAAGATGTTTATTAATCGGAAAAAGTTCACTCTTACTAAGATTTAATTTATAACCTGAGAAAGGACCAAATTGTGCTAATAACTCTAAAACAGCAGGAATAGATCTCTCAGGATTAGAAATATATAAAAGTAAATCATCAGCATAGAGTGATAATTTATGGGACTTTAATCCCCGAGTTATCCCAGTAATTTTTGAAGATTCTCGAATAGCAATTGCAAGAGGTTCTAATGCAATATCAAATAATAGGGGACTAAGAGGACAGCCTTGTCGAGTACCACGAAAGAGAGGAAAAAAAGGTGAGTTTAAAGAGTTAGTACGAACCGAGGCTACAGAGGAGTGATATAACAGTTTAATCCAGGATATAAATTTCAGGCTAAAATTAAACATTTCAAGCACCTTAAATAAATAAGGCCATTCTACTCTATTAAAAGCTTTCTCGGCATCTAAAGAAATAACACACTCAGGAACATTTTGTGAGGGAGTATAAACGATATTTAACAATGTACGAATATTATAAAAAGAGTAACGACCTTTAATAAAACCCGTTTGGTCTTCCGAAATAATAGAAGGAAGTACTTTTTCTAGTCTATTTGCTAATAACTTAGAAAAAACTTTAGAATCAACATTTAATAAAGATATTGGTCTATAAGATGCACATTGAGCAGGGTCTTTATCCTTCTTTAGTATTAAAGAAATTGATGCTCTATTAAAAGATTCCGGAAGTTTACCAAGTTTCAAAGAAGCCTCAAAAACCTTATAGAGCCAAGGAATCAATAAAGAAGCAAAACATTTATAAAATTCAACGGTAAACCCATCAGGGCCAGGAGCTTTCCCCAGATTCATAGAAAAAATAACATTCTTAATCTCATCCATTGTAATGGAAGTATCTAATAAAGAAGACATATCCTGTGAAATCTGAGGAAAGTCTAACTTATCTAAAAAATCATTCATATATTTAGAATCTCGAGGAGACTCTGATTGATATAAAGAAGAATAAAAATCACAAAAGGTTTGATTAATCCCCACATGATCCAATATCAATCGATCATTTTGGTTATAAATCTGATTGATTTGAGATTTAACATAATTAGATTTCAATTGATTAGCCAGCAGCTTGCCAATTTTATCACTGTGAACATAAAAATCACTTCTTGTTTTCTTTAATTGGTTTACAATCGAGGACGAGAGTAGTAAACTGTGTTCCATTTGAAGTTCAGTTCTTTGTTTGTATAGCTCCTCAGAAGGAGCCATAACATATTTCTTATCAATTTCTTTAATCTTGTCCACAATTGCCATCTCCTCCTGCTTGTGTTTCTTCCTCAAAGCAACGGAATACGAAATAATCTGACCCCGAATATAGGCTTTAAAAGTGTCCCAAAGAGTGTTAACCGAAATATCTTCTGTATGGTTAATTATAAAAAAAAGCTCAATCTGTTCATTCATAAAATTAACAAAGTCCGAGTCCTGAAGCAACAGCGAATTAAAACGCCATTGTCTATTGTTTGGTATATTGGCCATAATTTTAATAGAAAGCTTAAGTGGAGCATGATCCGAAATGGTTATAGAATCATAATCACATTTAATCACTGAAGGAATGAGACGAGAATCAATAAAAAAATAATCAATTCTTGAATAGGAATGATGAACATGTGAAAAAAAGGAAAAATCTTTTTCCTGAGGATGCAGAAAACGCCAAATATCCGTCGACCCAGAATCAGAAAGGAAAAAATTAATCAAATTTGCAGATTTATTAGGTAAAGTCCGTAAAGGAGCCGAACGGTCCAAAGCTGGAGATAAACAGGTATTAAGATCTCCGCCCCAAATCAATGAAAACTCGTTCAAATTCGGAAACTGATCAAACAATGATTTATAAAATTCCGGACAATCCATATTAGGAGCATAAACATTAACCAAAACTACTTTTTTATTAAATAGTAAACCACTAACCAATAAAAATCTACCATTCGGATCAGAGATAATATCCTGTTGTATAAAAGTAACTGAGGAATCTATAAAAATAGAGACGCCTCGAATCTTAGCATTGGAGTTCGAATGAAATTGTTGTCCCTTCCAGAATTTGAAAAAACGTAGTCTGTCCCCCCTCCGTACATGGGTCTCTTGTAAAAATAAAATTTGTGCTTTAAGTCTCCGGAACACTTTAAAAACTTTTTTTCTTTTAATAGGATGATTAAGACCATTAGTATTCCAGGAGACAAAATTAATAATAGACTCCATAAATCCTAAAGTCAACCCACAACAAGGAGGATTGACAATAGGCGCGACCCACAAACCCGGAGAGGAAACAGAACATACAAAAGATACCGGGGAAAAGGACGCAACCAGTACTTCAATAATGTATATAGCCCAAAGAAAAACAAACTAAAACGTGAAGCCCCTCCCGCCACCCCCCAGCCCAAGACCCCAAGGCAAAATCTAAAGCAGACCCGCCAGAAAGAAGCAAGCGCTAAAACTACCCCCATGACTTCCGGTATACGCTCCCTAAAAAAAAGGTATAAATATGAAAAGGATCAGCTAATTGTAAAACAGTAAAAAAATAAGTAAAAAAAAGTTAGCTCAATTAGAATACACACAGAACAGAACAAAAGCCGGAAAATATATATTAAAAAAAAACCACAATAAACCTCAAACTCATGAATAGACACAGCAACAAAAAAAATAGGATTATTAACATAAAGTGATTATAAAAAGCAAAACAGAATAAAATTTAAACAAAAACTACAAAATTTAAGGCCGCACAGGAAATACGTAAGATGACAAAAGGGAAGTAACCACCCAGAATCCCCTGGGAAAAGAAAGAAATGACGCAGTTAAAAAGAAAGTTTAGTAGCCATATTAAGAAATCGAAAGTAAACTTTTCTGCCCAAATAGGGCACAGAAAAGTTAAAACCAACCAATTCACAGCCTCCGATCGACGGAGAAAATTAAAAAGAAAGCAATTAAGATGTTGGAGATGAAAGTTGATCCAGATAACTCTGGGCATCCGATGGAGAATCAAAAAAACGAAGGGCTCCATCTGACATGCGAATCCTTAGACGTGCAGGGTACAGCAGCGCTGGTCTTAAATCCCTCTTATAGAATTCCGACATCACGGATCTGTAACGGACCCGTTGGTCCCAGATTGGTTTACTGAAATCTTCCACGAATCGGAACTTAAGATCCGAAAAATCAATGAAACCTTTAGATCGAGCGAATCGAAACAGTCTCTCCTTGTCTTGAAAGTAATGAAAACGTAAGATAACATGCCTAGGTCTATCTGACCTAGACGAGTATGATGGGATTCTGTGAACACGATCCAGTAGCGGTAGTTGGTCAGGAAATACAGTAGGGAATGCATCTTTTAAAAGTTGGGAGAAATATTTCATGGGGTTGTTACCTTCAGCGGCTTCCCTCACGCCAATCATTCGTAAATTCTGCCGTCGCATTCTAGATTCCAAGTCAGAGTTTTTAAAAGTCAAAAAGTCAAGTTTCTTCTTCATTACATTAATTGTTTCTTCGATTTTCCCCATCTTAAGCTCACTTTGTATCCAGAATTTCCAAAGTCATTTGGTTTGAGAAACGCGTGACTTTTAACTGGCTAACTACAATGCAATGTCTTAAGTAAAATCAAGGAAGGAAAGCCATAATCTGATGCATTACAGGTAATGAAATAGTAAGTCTGTTACAACTTGGTCTTATTGTTTTTCTGGGGAAAAGTGCACAGATTTAGGGCGTTTCTTTGGTTTAATCACTTTTCTGAATATTTTTCTTCCAAATATTGAACATAAACCAGCTTTTAAGCTAGCTAGCTCCAGGTTGTAGAAAGTTATTTCAAGTGTTGCTTGCAAATGATCTCTTGTGGCTCCACAGCTAAAACATTGACGCATAGAGAAAAGGAAGTCAGGGTTACCATTCCTGTCTGTCCATGTCAAGTTTTGGCGTGTGGGCTGGAAATGATAAAGATGTCGCTAAACACAGAAAAACAGGTTCTTGTATTTTTCAAACCAGCCTCCAAAGATATACGTACATGTAGAACAGCGTGTCCTCAATAAAAAAAGCAATTACATTATAAATAATTGAGTGTGGAGATCAGCATGAGAAAGATCCTGGATAATAACTCTCGTTTGACTTTCTTAAAATAAAGCACTAGCATTGGTGTTTATGGGAAAATATATAATCCCATCTTTTGACAAAAGTAGCCTTTGTGATTTTCAGCTTGCCTCTTTCTGTTCTTACTCGGTTGTACAATCTACTTTAAGTTTCAAATCAATTGCATTATCCAGTGCAAAATCATGATGATTGTGAGAACTCATTGGAGCAATCATCTACTTTTTATGGAATCTGCCTAATATTCTTTTTATTAATTTCAATCTTCATCCCTTAGTTTTATCCCATAAATTGTATGAATCTGTTAAATTAGTGACCTTGAGGCTAAGATCTTTAATTTAAGGCACTTAGGTTAGCATAAGTACAAGCACATGAAAAACAATCTTAGTGTCCTTGTATTTCCCCTGTCTGTTATACATAGTGAAGTGTTAGATAAAGTAATGCCATTGCTTTAGAATGTGGGCTAATCGTTCAAACATGTTGCACCAGTTTGCTATGTTTGAGTGCATATATTAATTATGATGTTAATAGTATTTGGTGACGTAATATGGATTTAATGACAGGAATAGTCTGGAAATTCCACTCACAGATCTTGACAGGAAACATGAAGCACATCGTGTGCCTATAAAGTTGAATATTTTTATTGAGGTTTTTAGAATTAAATTCAAAGGTGTTTGAAATACTCAGCACTGTTGTATGCATTTGTGGGAATAGGACACAGTCAATTTTTCAGGTGCAAAGATCTTTTGTCAGAAGTGGGAAGGAGAGAAAAGAAGTTCGTTAAGAACATAGACAAAATAATGACAGAGAATGTGAAATATAGAACAGATCATATGCTCCACATCTGGAAAAATAAAATTAAAAATAGTACTGTAAATATAAATAGAAAAATCAATTACCATAAGTTGTAAAATTCAATATTAGGACTTCTTCCTCAGGTTTATGTTGAGCCTCACTAGCAAAGCAGGGGACCACAGACTGATGGGTGAGAATGGGATGGAGAATTAAACTGGCAGGCAATAGAAATCTCAGTGTTTCCTCTACAGAATGAATGCAGGTGTTCTGAAAACAGTTACTCAACGTGCCTTTGATTCCTTCATCAAAGACCATCTCAACACTAAATGCAGTGTACATGTTTCCCCCGCCATCCGAAGGTAGAGCATTCCTATGAAATGGTTCGTAAGCCGGAATGTCGTAAAGCAAAGAAGCAATTACCAGTTATTTATAGGGGAAAAATTTGTGAGCGTTCACAGACCCAAAAATAACCTACCAAATCATGTCAAATAACACATAAAACCTAAAATAACAGTAAAATATAGTAAAAGCAGGAATGATATGATAATTACACAGCCTATATAAATTAGAAATACTTCTCAACAACAATTGCCTGCACTGTTCTCCGTAGTGAAAATCTCACGCTAGCGCTGTTGGCAGAAACACGGCACAAGCGCTTTCGGTAGAAAATCTCACGCAAGTGCTGTTGGCAAAACACTCTCTCCAGTAACCTTTAGGCTATGAAGCTGCCAAATCATACCAAATAGCACGTAAAAATACACAGCTGATATAAAGTAGAAATAATGTATGTACAGTGTAGTATCACTTACCAGAATTTGGACAGCGCCGAGCACACTGATGATGGTGTGTTAGGCTGAGTCGTCGCAGGTTGGGGTGGTGCAGGGGCCCCCACCCTCCGGGCAGCGAACAGATACCGATCCGCAAAGCATGCAGGGGTAAAGCGGGGGCCGGGACGCACACAGCACATATTTAAGAAAAAAGCCGAAATAAACATGCTAATTAATTAGGTGCTGCCCGGCATGTAATTAATTGGCATGTTTATTTCAGCTTTTTTTTTTAAAGATATGCTGTGTGCCTCCCGGCTACCATTGCATTCTCTGCAAATTGGTATCTGTCCGGGGCCCGGGGGTTGGTGTGGTGGGACACTGGGGTGTCATCTCATCGTTGTCTGTTTCCATTAGGGCAGGCAGGTCATCTTCTCCTATGACTGCCCGCCTCGATGTCGAAGGTCGAGGTTTGTCGTCTGCTGTGGCTGATGTGGAAGGCTTGCTTGACCGCTGAGCCTCACGCATTTTTCTATCATACAGTTCTTTGTAAGCACTCAAACCATCCTGCAAATATGCCCTAAACAGATGTACCCTTTCAAAATTAAAGTTGTACTTTATCATTTATCATTCGGTTTCGATTGTTATCCTTTCCTCTTCCAATTGCATCAGCTCTTCATCTATCAGTTCTTGGTCATGGGATGCCCAAACCTCTTCAACATCATCTTCGTTAACTTCCACTAGCCAAACTCATTTTGTCCTTACTTCGTTCACCACAATCGAAACGCTTAATCGTGTCTAGTTTTACGCGGTGTAACACCCTTACGAGCTCTTTTAGGCTTTTTCGATACCTTAGAACTCACCTTGCAAACAGCTGCTCACAGGCATGTGTTTAAGCAATGCCGACGAGAATGCCGTTCTGAATGCGGGGGAGAGTGGCTGCTCAGGGCACGCAGTGCACTGCCTTTTATCGTGCGCTGATTTTTTTTGTACGCGCTTTTCTCGCGTACTGCCTTTTTCATAACAGTGAAAACAACAGTGAAATCTGTCTGGTTCCTTAGAAAAGAAAGAAGTATCTAATGGCTACCATTCACATTTTTTTTCTATACAAGTTTAACAAGTTTCTTTTCTCCACTTCCAAGTTCTGATGAGTTGTCTTTGACCTGGACATGTTATTCTGTTTCTTTTCCCACAAATGTAAATTGAATCTGCTGATAGTTTGCTGTATTTTCTGTTAATCTCTTTCCAAGTATCTCCAATTTACAACCAGTGGTAAACAACCTTAATCTTGAAGCCGAAACACCAGCTGCTACTTAAAATGTTGCTTCTGGAGAAACGGTTGCTACTTGCCTATTTCAAAACTCTAGTAAAAATAAAGAGCAGAATAGCTATTCTTGTCACCATCTGAGATGGAGAAAAATCATAAAATAATATCACCAGATATTCAGAGATATTAGATTCTCAATGGTAGCCATTTTATCTGCAGTCCTATCATGCTTTGCATAACATCCAACGAAAAGGCACAAAGTTGGTTTAAGATTACGATTTTATATTTACTGTTCTACAGACTGAGCCAGGTATTCATTTCATTATTAAAAATATCTGTTCAAAGAGCAAGAAACTTCAGGTCTGCGGATAACCCCTCCAACCACTTTTTCTGAGAAGTCAAACAACATTGGTGGCTTTCAGATCGCTACTCGAACCAAGTCATGAAGATTGGGGATATCCATAATTCATTGCTTTGAGCATTTCATTGGATCTCTTACCCGAGGTTAATCACATTCCTGAAACCCAAGGTCATTTGAACTTGATGATTAAACTAGGTTAATGGTTCCTCAGTATTTTGCAAGTACACACAAAACAAACCGAAAGAACATTGCTTCACTTCTAACCCACTTATTATTAAAGTTCTGTTGTTCATGCAGATGAAAGTATTGAGATTCCAGATGCGCAGTGAAGGTAGATTTATTCAGATTTAAGACTGATTAAAAATGCTACATTTGTGATGCTCTGGATTAGACTGGTCTAAGCTATTTATGGAAAGTAGTATTGCTAGATTTAATGACTATCAAAGGCACCATTCTGGAATTTAGGATATTGAAAACCAGGAATAATGTTGAAATAAAATATGTCTTTTTCGCTTGGAAATTTAAACAATGTGATTTTCTATTATACACAATTTTTGATTTTAAACTATGAAATTCAGAAATGTGTAAAGGAATATATCAAACAGGACATCACAATATCTTGAATGATCTATACTGAGATCCTTTGGACTTAATTTGAGATATTTCATATTGATATATGTTCATACCTGTATTGGTATGCCAGTGACTTGATATGTGATAACAGTTTTTCTAGATATTTACTTTTCATTCTGAACAAATATCTGAGTGCATTACTCCTACTTTTAGCTGTTTTCTCTTCACTGAATGTGATTGAACTATATTATTTTAAAAGGCATAAATTTCCTATCATATCTATCAACTCTTTCGGTACAACAATCTTGCTTTCTTTCGGTTTTTTTGCATAAACTGACTGTAGAGTTGACCTGATTAGTTCCTTTATTCAAAAGTGTGCAATGAAGATTACAGTAAAGGCTAAGTAGCTACTTTAGCCATGGATCTGCCAGTCAGAATGCATTTACAGGACATAATTGTGCAGACATAATGTGATCCATTGTAAAGCATGATGGCTAAGATCACAGTTCAGTCCCAAGGCACGATTGCAACAAAGGGACATTTAAGATAATAGTATAAATTCAATCACAGTTTAGTTAATTGCAGATGTCATGGGCATTGCTAAAGGCTTGGCAGCAGGTTGTCTGCTTGATGTCTTGTATTTTATCAACACAAATTCAATATCATGAATTTTTTATATTGTGGTGTGCACTGCAGGAGCCAAAAAGGAATGCCGCTGCAGCAGTTTTTTCTTGATTTTCTGACAAAATACGAGCACACATTAATGTCCTCTGCTTTTCAACTTCTTGAAAGCAGCTTCATTATCAATATTTTCTCATCACAGAGTACATTGATACTGGAAGATTCGTTATTGATCCGTGAAATTTTCAGAAAAAAATAGGATACTTGGTTGTTCTGGCATAGGGTTAAAGTTCAGATTCTTGAGCGATATAATATGTAATTGTAACTGAGTGAGAATAAGTCAGACTAAGCCATGAGTCTGGTCTGTTTCTGTATGACAATAGCTGATGTCAACTCCTGCTCTCCACAAGCCCTGATTTTTACAAATGTTTAAAAATCTGTTCATTTCAGACGAACATAATCTATAACTCAGCATCCTTGTCTCTCTGGGGCTGATAATTTCAAAGATCTGCAGTACAACCCATGGAAAGATTAAAATATAATTTTGCTTATCTCAGTATTAATTGAGTAGCTTCTTGTCCTGAAACACGGTCCCCTTGTTTTGGATTCTCCAGCAGGGGAAAAACTTTTGCGACATTGCTCCTATCAAGCCTCAGAATCTTGTTTCAATGAGATCTCCTTTTCTTCTGACAATACAACATCTCTGTCTTTCCTCATAAGACAGCACACAATTCTATGAAGAGAACCAGATTTACACTTACACAACAGAACTTTTATGTTAACAATACATAATCCTATACCCATTGTTTAGATCACATTCTATAATTCTCATTACTATGTTCACCAATCATATCAGTAATCACTAGGACCCTGTGGCATCTGAGGCAAGGAAGCTGTGTGCTGTGCTTCATTGTTTCACAAAAACAGAGCCTATTCTTGAAAGGACCTTTGGTGGAAGCCACAATTTTCATCCAATCCGGATTAATACTATGGACATTTGGATTTCTTGAGTCAAGGGGCAAAACCAAATCTTGCACTTGGACTATTGTGTGCAGTTCTGGTCATCCAGCTATTAGTAGTATGACATTAAGCTGGAAAGGATGCAAAATGACTCATGAGGATTTCACCGAGACTGAAGGATTTAAATTACAAGCAGACTCATTAAGCTGGGCTGTTTTCACTGGAACATGAGCTCCCACTTCTCTTCTTTTAGAGGAACATAAAGAATGAGAGGCATAGAGACGGTGAATGACCACAATCTTTTTCCAGTGCAATGGAGTTTAAATAGATGCGATGGGAAAAGATTGTGACCTGAGAAACAAGCTTTCCCTATAGACATTAGTGTGCATGTGGAAAAAACTGCCAGAGCAAAGTAACAGAGGTACTTACAATGCATTGAGTCATACAGGCAGAAAGCAGGCCCAATTGGAACATATAGACCACTATTCCCGTTCCAAGTTGAAATGATATTTGGACCAGACCATGGATAGGAAAGGTTCACAGGGAAATGGTTTTGAAACTTGTGCCCGTAAGAGGAACGACAGTGAATTACATGCCGTGCATTGTTGACAATCCACATGACAGATGCAGTGAATTAACGGTTGATGTACCAGTAATCAAATGATTTGTTTCTTGAGTTCCACTCATCCATTACAGCTGAAGAATATTTGATCATGCTTTTGGTTTGTGCCTTATAGTAGTTGGTGGAAAGGATTTGGGAAGTTTGATTGAATTGAATTGACATTATTTCTTACATCCTTCGCATACATGAGGAGTAAAAATCTTTATGTTATGTCTCCATCCAAATGTACAATGTATAGTCATAGTAATTTACAATAATTTATAATAAATAGAACTGTCAATGTATCATGGAAATACATTCAAATCAGCGTGTGTTCATGGCCTGGTGGAGGGAGCTGTCCCAGAGCCTGTTGGTCCTGGCTTTTATGCTGCAGTACTGTTTCCGGGATGGTAGCAGCTGGCATAGATTGTGATTGGGGTGACTCGGGTCCCCGATGATCCTTCAAGCCCTTTTCATCACATCTGTCTTTGTAAATGTCCTGAATCATGGAAAGCTCACAACTGCAGATGCACTGGGCTGTCCGCACCACTCTCAGCAGAATCTTGTGATAAAGGGAGGTATAGTTCCCATACCAGGCCATAATGCAGCTAGTCAGGATGCTCTCAATTGTGTCCCTGTAGAAATTCCTTAGGATTTGGGGGCCCATACCAAACTTCCTCAAATTCCTGAGGTGAAAGAGGTGCTGCTGTGCCTTTTTCACCACACAGCTGGTGTGTACAGACCACGTGAGGTCGTCGGTGATGTGGATGCCAAGGAACTTAAAGCTGTTAGCCCTCTAAACCCCAGATCCATTGATGTTAATAAAGGTTAGCCCGTCTCCATTCCTCCTGTAATCCACAACCAGCTCCTTTGTTGCCACGGGCAGCAGTGGAGGCCAAGACATTGGGTGTATTTAAGGCAGAGATTGATAGGTATCTGGGTAGCCAGGGCATCAAAGGTTATGGTGAGAAGGTGGGGCACTGGGACTAAATGGGATAAAATAGATCAGCTCATGATAAAATGGCGGAGCAGACTCGATAGGCCGAATGGCCTACTTCTGCTCCTTTGTCTTATGGTCTTATGGTCTTATGGTTTTGCATCACATACAACAACGGTTCTTGTAGTCACAGCACTTCCCGAGTGCTTTCACTTAAATTTTGGGTCAGTGGTAACCTACGTATGATGTTAATAGCAGCCACCTTGGCTTTGGATGTCTAAAAATAATGGTTAGAAACTAAATGGAGACAGAAGTATTTAATAGTCTATGCATCATGAATGTCACTTGTTACTTATGAAAGGATATGAAATCGTGATTTTCAATTGGATTGTCTGCAAAACCAACAATGTTTGTTGTCATTATACAATTGAAGTTGACAGCAACTTAGGAATGTGCATACATGCATTGTTGATCATAAATATTTTCTTATCTTGTTGGTGACTTATCCTCCTCCACCAGAATCCCAAGAAATTGTTTGAAATAATAGAAATCAAATATAAATCATCTATTCTTGTTTTAAAATACCTGGAAAATGCAATGCTTTATTTTTTAGATGTCTAAGTGAGATTTTAATATACTAACCTGTAGTTACTGCTTAGCAAAATCTCTAGTGCTAAGCAAACTAATTTTCTCTAAATTAATTGTAACATTCTTGATTAAATTTCGACAAAAATATTTAAAATACAAATTGTTATTTGTAGTTCAAATTCTGCTATACTAAAACAGCAATTCTAATTTAATTTTGCGCTGTTTAAATATTTAAAATATTAACTTGTGTTCTTTTGCCTTCTTGATTTATTGTTGTTTGAATTGTTTAATATGATTGATCAGACAACCTGATCAAATCAGTTATTTTACTGTTACCTGGCAGGGTTTAGTGTCAGTTAAAAGGAAATTCGAGCAAAATAGTTTTCTGGGAAGTTTTTCTTGAGATCATTGATGAGTGTTATTATAGCCCTGTTAACTACAATATTCATTGCTGGCTGTAACATGTTATTTTTCATATTTTGTGGCCATGTACTGTTGATGTTTTTGATCTTATGTAAGCCTATTTTTCCTATTCGTATATGTTATTAAGAACTAAATTTTGTTCTAATCAAATCAGAAATGCTGGAAATACTCTGCAGATAAGGCCAAATGTAGGGAAGTGTCAGTATTTCAGGTCAGAGATACTTTACCACTGTCCAAGGCAGGTGAAGATCAAGAAAGCCATACCCAAGAACTGTTCATTGCCTCATCATTCTGTGTTTTTTTTTAAATCATAGAAGCAGCCTGATTTCATTTATAGAAATTTAGATACTTGGAAAAAAAGAACTATGCAGTTAAAATAATTTTCTATGAATAATAAGAGATCAATAGTTGAGTCTCAATTTTTGTTCAAAATTTAGATTGCAGTGAAATGAACCTTTCTCAACGCTTTTCTCATGAACGTGCATATTTTAAAGCTAACATTTCTATGGGAAGAATTTCGACCAAGGGTAAATAAAATAATTTGCTGAAAAGAAATTAAGATTAAATTTGAATCATAACTCCTTCTTATTATGAGAAACAATCCATCCCTTCCCAATGATTCTTCCCTTATTCTTCCCTTTCGTGAGCAAAGTTAAACAGGGTGCCCCAAATGTGATGTAAAAACCAAATGCAGAAAGATTTGGCATAGCTTTCCTGTATAAGGCCAATCACATCATGGATTTTTTTTTAAACTGGCTTGTCAACTTATCCTCTGACTATGGATCCCCAAGTTACACTATACCACTTTAATCATATATCCAATATAATGTGCTATTATTTAATTTTACTGTCTTTCATTTCCAGCTTTATTTGATAAGGTGGAATTGACAGTGTTTGTCATTGTTATCTCCATGAAACAGGATCACTGAAATGAGATCTGATAAACAACTGTAAAAGATTTAGCATAACTTTCCTGCTTTTATAGTCTATGCTTCTATGTACAAAGCCAAGTATCCCTTGAGTTTTATTTTCAATCCTTGAGACGTACGCTCCTTGTCTCCATTATTAAGCTATTATCAACAATGGAGATGATGATGAGTGACAGATAAACATTTAAGAGAATCCCAGTAGTGGTGGTAAGTTTCTGTGGTTCCTGTCCTTGTGGGAATTGTTTGAATATTTTGCAGCAATGAAGGGTTGGAAATTTTCATGGCCTTTTCAATTCTAAAAAGCAAAGAGATTTCAGTTAATGATTAAGTGATGCAATTCAGTGTTGTTATTTGTTGGCACCATTCATTTTCTAAAGCTAATGTTGAACACATTGGAGGCATTCTGCATGTGCATGGCAACCACTGTTAATTTAATGTTTGTAAAGCACCATGTGAGGGAGCATAGTACACACTGAATCAAAGTAAACCACCTATGCAACATATGCTATATTATTGGATATATTGACAACTCCAAACTAATTTCCTTATTGTACACTGGTGAATTAGTTTCCAGTGTTTTATTTGCATAATTGCTGCTTTTCTCTAATAGGTTTCAAAGATTTAATTTTCTTGAAATCACAAAGTACTCTCCTAAAAGATAGCAACACACATCAAAGTTGCTGGTGAACGCAGCAGGCCAGGCAGCATCTGTAGGAAGAGGTGCAGTCGACGTTTCAGGCCGAAACCCTTCGTCAGGACTAACTGAAGGAAGAGTGAGTAAGGGATTTGAAAGTTGGAGGGGGAGGGGGAGATCCAAAATGATAGGAGAATTCAGGAGCGGGAGGGATAGAGCCAAGAGCTGGACAGGTGATAGGCAAAAGGGGATACGAGAGGATCATGGGACAGGAGGTCCAGGAAGAAAGACAAGGGTTGGGGAGGGACCCAGAGGATGGGCAAGGGGTATATTCAGAGGGGCAGAGGGAGAAAAAGAAGAGTGAGAGAAAGAATGTGTGTATAAAAATAAGTAACAGATGGGATACAAGGGGAAGGTTGGGCCTTAGTGGAAGTTAGAGAAGTCGATGTTCATGCCATCAGGTTGGAGGCTACCAGACGGAATATAAGGTGTTGTTCCTCCAACCTGAGTGTGGCTTCATCTTTACAGTAGAGGAGGCCGTGGATAGATATGTCAGAATGGGAATGGGATGTGGAATTAAAATGTGTGGCCACTGGGAGATCCTTCTTTCTCTGGCGGACAGAGCGTAGATGTTCAGCAAAGCGGTCTCCCAGTCTGTGTCGGGTCTCGCTAATATATAAAAGGCCACATCGGGAGCACCGGACGCAGTATATCACCCCAGTCGACTCACAGGTGAAGTGTTGCCTCACCTGGAAGGACTGTCTGGGGCCCTGAATGGTGGTAAGGGAGGAAGTGTAAGGGCTCCCGATGTGGCCTTTTATATATTGGCGAGACCCGACGCAGACTGGGAGACCGCTTTTGCTGCCCTTACACTTCCTCCCTTACCACCATTCAGGGCCCCAGACAGTCCTTCCAGGTGAGGCAACACTTCACCTGTGAGTCGACTGGGGTGATATACTGCGTCCGGTGCTTCCGATGTGGCCTTTTATATATTGGCGAGACCCGACGCAGACTGGGGGACCACTTTGCTGAACATCTACGCTCTGTCCGCCAGAGAAAGCAGGATCTCCCAGTGGCCACACATTTTAATTCCACATCCCATTCCCATTCTGACATGTCTATCCACGGCCTCCTCTACTGTAAAGATGAAGCCACACTCAGGTTGGAGGAACAACACCTTATATTCCGTCTGGGTAGCCTCCAACCTGATGGCATGAACATCGACTTCTCTAACTTCCTCTAAGGCCCAACCTCCCCCTCGTACCCCATCTGTTACTTATTTTTATACACACATTCTTTCTCTCACTCTCCTTTTTCTCCCTCTGTCCCTCTGAATATACCCCTTGCCCATCCTCTGGGTTCCACCCCCCCCCGTCTTTCTTCCCGGACCTCCTGTCCCATGATCCTCTCGTATCCCTTTTGCCTATCACCTGTCCAGCTCTTGGCTCTATCCCTCCCCCTCCTGTCTTCTCCTATCATTTTGGATCTCCCCCTCCCCCTCCAACTTTCAAATCCCTTACTCACTCTTCCTTCAGTTAGTCCTGACGAAGGGTCTCAGCCTGAAACATCGACTGCACCTCTTCCTACAGATGCTGCATGGCCTGCTGCGTTCACCAGCAACTTTGATGTGTGTTGCTTGAATTTCCAGCATCTGCAGAATTCCTGTTGTTTGCTCCTAAAAGATAGCGAGCTATAGTCACTTTAAGGCTACAATTAAATCACAGTTGGAAGGACAAATTAAGTCAGTGGATTTGTTAACTGTTCAAACTACAATTTTCAATCTAATTTTCCATCCAATTTCTCCCCCCAAATAAATTATAACTTATCACTGTTGTTAATATAACTGAATTACAGTGCTGTCTTAAATAATTAAAACATTTCAGCTTGTTATCTGACATGATCTCTTGCATTCGGAAACATAAGACAAATCTCCAGCTCCCCTTCAATTCTTTTTTGAGACTTTCTTGTTTGCCAATCAACATGAAGGCATCTCATAATAAAGTGGAAGATAAACTAGTTGACTACCTGCACTCAGTGAAGAAAGGTAGTTGCAAAGTATATTAAATCATGAAAAATTGTCTCCACTTCTGAACTGAATTTACCTTCAGGACCTTAATTGCCCCTCTTATCCCTCATTTTTGCCTCCATTCTCTTGTTTTCTTGGCTATTTTGCAAAATGTCAAACTATCTCTTATAACTGCAATGCAGTCAAACCATCACTGTTTTTTATATAACATTTGTCCCACAATTTCCATTCTTCCCAAATAATTCAGAATCCACCTCCTTCCACCTAAAGTTAATAAATTTCATCCATAGTCATTTATTGTTCTTTCCTCCATAATAGCACTCAGCATGAATCCCACGCTCACCCCATCACTACTGATTTGTTCAGATACGTAAAGGCATTCAAAGATTACCCAATGTGCTCTGTGTTATTTATGTTTGACTCTTGTTTTCAGTGGTGCAGTGTTACAATGCTGGTGACAGTATTGACAAGGAATAACGAAGTACATCATTTCATCCAGATATTGATTTACCAATTGAAATAGTTCATTATTATTTTACATTTTCTGCATTTGCAACTTAAATTGTTTTTATTCCTTGTTCCAAATTTAGTTCACTTGGATTTGATATCAAGGGGACAGTTTTATTTGTCTATCTTCATTCATTTCGAGTTTTGTTTTTGCTGGCAATGTTGGGTATTATATCCTTTTTAATGATAGTTACAAAATGATATTTTAACCTTTTATATAGTTAAACATATACATAGAGGTTTAATAGTAATAGTATGTACTTATTTTTAATAGCCATGCTTATTAATACTGCAGAGTGGGACCAATATAATTGGAAAATTTAACATTTCAATTTATGATAATATTGTCTAAGAATTGGATTTGTTTTCACTGGTGATTTAAAAGAAAAGGAATTTCAAGTGGGATAGATCACATATGAACATCTGGTTACTGAATCTGAGTACAGAGTGAGAGATTTCAGAAGTGGTATAAATCAAACAAGTCTCCTAAGAAAAAGGAATGTTTTTCCAAGATTCATTGATTTATGCAACACTCATTTAACAAAAGCAATTATTGTTCCAGTGATTAATTCATCAAATTACCCGTTCAATGATTCAATCATTTGTTCAAAAAGACCTGGATAAATAACAGATTAAGATTGAAATGTTATAGACAAAAAACATTGAATAGTCAATGCTGATCAGTGCTTAGTCACGGAAATCAAAAGTGGCAAGCAAGCAGTTAGCCATGCAAAAAAAAAATCCCTCATTTAGAAGAAACAGTGGATGTCTTGATGATGCAGATTGTTACAGCTTCTGGAAGGAGCTGGCTTGTTGGGGCTTCAGATCATTTCTTCACATGCTTTTTCTATGAGGCGAAAATGTTGCATCAAGTTTTCCCCATTGCATGTTGATTTCTGCATACTTTTCATTGACATCTGTTTGAGAAGCTGCAGTATGTAAATTTATAAGTGCATTCATTTTCCACAATCAGGTGCCTCATTTTTAAGCAAAGAAATGAAATGTCAAACTGCTCCTAGTTTGGTAATTGCGACATCACTTCCTAATGTGTTGGAAGTGTCAAGTAATATGAAAAATAATTCTTCCACCTCAATTCTATTTTAAAGCATTGTCAAATCAAATCCAGTTTTTATTTCTAATGTCAATGCTGCCTTCAATAAAGAAAAAGTGCATTGGCAATAAATGTGCCTGTATTTGTGGATAGTGTCATTCGTCTTGACTTGCTCTGGTTTGCTGGAGCATTTTCTGTGGTGAAATTTTATCTCTAAGCCATGGGAATTGAATGTTTTATAGAGTGATTAAGGCACAGGTTTTATAATCAGCACTGAATTTGTTTTATTACAAAAGCAATGACAATCTCTGACTTTTGGTAACACTAAGATATATATTCCTATAGTTGGCACAACTGGAAGGCTTTCTATTGGATTTCTCCAGTAATTGAATGTTTGCAGATCTTCTAAATATGGAAAAAAAATTGGAATTCCTTTAGTGTATTAACGTCAGTCAGTACTGACATGTCCCACACCTATTATAACTGATTCATTTTATGTATGCAGATATATGCTTGGAAGATAGATTTTGTTACATAGCCTTCAACTCATAATCATCATAAAATTGCATTTTGATAAACAATAGCAATTTTTTGATGATAATGGAGCAAGTTACTATTTGTCCTTGATAGTGGCCTATGGTACCAGGACCAAGATGGTCTGGAATGGTACTGACCAGCTTGGGTGTAAGGCAGGAAAGCAAAACGGCATTGAAGGCATGAAAATTAACTCAAGATGGAACAATGATTCAGTAGTCAATGATCTCTCAAATCTTCAGTACATCAGGAAAAATCTACGTTTTAATTAAATGTAGCCATTTCTCAAGTTTTCAAAATGTAATCTGCATTTTACTTTCCAACAATCCACTCACTGACCATATTTTAATATTCTGAAAAGCCACAAGCTCCTTTGCAAAGGAGAGTCATAGACTGAGGAATTTGGAATAGGTTTATATACCAAGATACAATGAAACACTTCTCTTCAGTACTATTCATATCTTTTCACAGTGCATTGAACTAGAACAAGACCATAAGACTATAAGACAGAGGAGCAGAATTAGGCCATACATCCCATCAAGTCTGGTCTACCATTTCATCATGGTTGAACACCGATCCTATTCAACCCTACACACCTGCCCTCTCACCATATTGCTTGATGCCCCGAATAATCAGGAATCTAACAAATTCCGCTTTAAATATACCCACAGACTTGGCCTCCACTATAGTCTGTGGCAGAGCATTCCACTCTCTTTGGCTAGACAAATTCCCCTTACTTCTGTTTTAAAAGTTTGCCCCTCAATTTTGAGGCTGTGCTGGATACACCCACCAGAGGAAACATCTTCTCCACATCCATCTTATCTAGTCTTTCCAACATTCGGTAGGATTCAATGAGATGTCCCTACGTTCTTTTAAACTCCGGTAAGTACAGGCCGAAACCTGCCAAACGCTCCTCATATGTAACCCCTTCATTCCCTGAATCATCCTCGGGAATCTCCTCTGGACTCTCTCCAATGACAACATATCCTTTTTGGGATATGGGGCCCAAAACTGTTGACAATACTCCATGCAGCCTGACTAGTCTCTTATAAAGCTTTAGCATTATCTCCTTGTTTTTAGATTCAATTTCCCTTGAAATAAATGCCAACATTGCATTTGCCTTCTTTACCACAGACTCAGCCTGTGAATTAAACTTCTGGCTGTTTTGCACGAGGACTTCTAAGTCCTTTTGCACCTCTGATGTTTGAATTTTCTCCCCATTTTTTTAATAGTCTGCACTATTTTTCCTTTTACCAAAATGCATTATTATACATTTCCCAACACTGTTCTCCATCTGCCACTTTTTTGCCCATTCTTCTAATTTGTCCAAGCCCTGCTTCATCAGCACTACCTACCCCTCCACCTATCTTCATATCATCCACAAACTTTACCACAAAGTCGAACAAGATTAGATAAATAACAATGCAGGATGGAGTGCAACAGCTCAGTGAAAGTGCAGACAGTTATTAACGTGCAATATTATAACAAGGGAGATTGTGAAGTCAAATGTTCAATTTACCGTATTAGGGAATTATTTACTTGTCTTATAACAGCAGGGTAGAAGCTGTCCCTGAGGCTGATGGTATATCCTTTCAGGCTTTTATAATATCTTCTCAACTAAGTGGGTGAAAAGAGAGAAAATTATTAATGGTTGGGATCTTTGGTTATGGTGGCTACTTTACTGGGGCAATGAAAAGTATAGGCAGATTGGAAATAGAGTTTCAGATGTTAAAACCTGCATTACAAATAATACTTATAGACAGCCACTTAACCCAAGCAATATATGCTCCATTCAAAACCTCTTGATGTCTTTACAAAACGAATGTTGACACTTTGCTTCCTTTCCCATTATGGTTATTTAGCTTTTAATAAATCCATCTATACTATTCACTATAATTGCAACCTATGATGACGACTTTCACATTCTTATTGTACTCTGGGGGCGGGGGAAGATTCCTCTAAATTCTGATTTTGATTACTTGATATCAATTTTTGTGTTGTTGGTCTCATACTTAGTCTATTTTGTAAGCCAGAGACATCCCTTTCTGTACATACACTTCCTCAATATGAAAGTACCTAAAAATTTCTCACACAAATTTATTTTCAAATGCAAAGAGACTGCACGTGTGTGTTCGTTTTTTCTGATAAGTTATAACTTCATAATTCCAGCATCAACTTGTAATTTCTCCTGAACTTGCTGTATTTCCTCTGTGTCTTTCATTCATCCAGAGGATTTGAGGGTTTCTTCTAAGCCAGTATTTCTCGCAGATCTTTAATTGCCCTTGAAATGTGACTTTCAAGTTCATATGACTCAATGCAGATGGGGAAAATACTGCTGTAATTTAAGTACAGAGTTCCATGATTTTCCCATAGTAACAGTGAAAGAATGGCAATGTATGTCCTAGTCCAAATTAGATATGTCATGAAGAGAAACTTGAAGGTTATTGTTTTCTTCCATGTCTACTACCTTACCCTTCAAGGTTGTAACACACAAAAAATTCTGGCAGAATTCAGCAGCTCAGGCAGCACCTATGGAAATGAATAAACAGTCGACATTTCACACCAAGGACAGGAGGATAGGAAAGGAAGGGGTTGGAAGCCAGAACAAGAAGGTGGGGAGGAGAATAAGTTAGAAGGCAACGGGTGCAGCCAGGTGTATGGGGGAGGTGATAAGTGAAAAAGACAATGGACTGGAGAAGAAAGAATCTGAAAGGAGATAGGATCATAGGAGAAAGGGAAAGAGGGGGGCCATTAGGGAGAGGTGATAGGGAGGTAAACAGAGAGGTAAGAGGGGAACCAGAATGGAAAAGGAGGAAAAACGAAGGGGAAAATATTTCCAGAAGGTAGAGAAGTTAGAGAACTAGGTGTTCATGTCATCACGTTGGAGGTTACATAGGTGGAATATGAGGTGTTGTTTCCCCAACCTGCTGGTCTCATTATGGCAGAAGAGGAGACCATAGATGGACATGTTGGAATGGGAATGGGGAGAGGAATTGAAATGGTTGGTCATCAGGAAATTCTGCTTTTTGTGGGTTAAGCTGAGCTGCTCAACTAAGTGCTCTGCCAATCTATGTCAGGTCTCACTAATATAGAAGAAGCCAGGAGTACCAGATGCAGCAGATGACCCCAAAAGGTTCACATGTGAAGTGTTGTCTCACCTGGCAAGAATGCATGGGACCCTGGATAGAGGTGAGGGAGGAGGTGAATGGGCAGGTGTAGCATTTCTGTGAATAGACAAGGGAATCATGGAGGGGAGTGATCCCTGTGGAAGGCAGAGAGGGGGAGGTAATGATGTGTTCGGTGGTTGGATCTCATTGAAGATGGTGCAAAGTGTAGAGAGTGATGTGCAAGATGGGTAGGCTCATAGGGTGGTAGGAGAGGACAAGAAGAGCTCCATCCTTGTTAAGGCAGCAGGAAGAAGGGGTGAGGGCGTATTAATGGTGGAGGAAGGGAACCCCTGTTCTTTGGAGAAGGATGACATTGCTCATATTCTAGAAAGGAAGGCCTCATCCTGGGAACAGATGTTGCAGAGACAAAGGAATTTAGAAAAGGGAATGGGATTTTTACAGGAGACAGAATGGGAAAAGATATAGTCACGATCTCCATGGGAATTGTTTGTTTTAATAAAAGAAATCAAATTGTAAGTTGGGGTGTTAAAGAAGCATTTCAGTAAATCAAAATGATCTAACCATTTTTCAGAATAGGTTTAACATTATAGCATCCTGAAGAAGGGTCTCAGCCTGAAATATTAACTGTTTATTCATTTCTATAGATGCTGTCTGATCTGCCGACTCCTCCAGCATTTTTGGTGTGTTGCTTTGGAGTTCTGTCTTCAAATGAATATCACCTGTTTAATTTAACATTGCTTTTTTTAATTCTATCCTTCGAGAAATATACCTTAAGTACGCTTGGTCTGGCAGTGTCACAAGTTGAAAGCCTGTGTGTAATCAAACCAATGAATCACTTTGCTTCTGTGTACACTTTTGATAATTTTCCAAATAGTATATCATCTCCTTGTGTGTCTTAATGAAATATAATGATTTGTGGTTAATTGATGTTTAAAATTATTTGTCTGTGATTGGCTTATTTTTCAAATCTGTTCAAGTTTATCATCATCTGACTGCATATATACAAACAGAACAACATTCCCCCAGACTACGGTGTATCCACAAAGAATATATCACACTGCACATAAACCAGAATTTTATCATAAGTATGTTAATTAAATATAATTCAAAAAGAATGTAGTGCGCAGCACAGGAAAATTATACAGAAGACAATACACAACTCGCTGTCTGAGTGATGAAATCTCGGTTGTGGCAGGATATTCATTAGTCTCACTACCCGAGGAAAGAAGTCGATACCCAGTCTGGCAGTCCTAGTCCTGATACTTCTGTACTTCCTTCATGTTGGTAGTTGGTTAAGGAGATTGTGGAATGAGTGGTAGAGATCAACAAAGTTTTGAGTCCTTCATCTGTAAAGATCCTAGGAAGTGTCACACATATGGGAGAGGGAGACCCTGATGCTCCTCTCAGTGGTTTTACTGTCATCTGCAGGTTCTTGTGGTCGGATGCCTTGCAGCTTCTGTATCACACAATGATCCAGCCAGATAGGACCCCTCCAATGGTACTCCTGTAGAAAGTTGTTAGAATGGGGTCAGGGACCCTTGCACACCTCGATCTCCTCAGAAACTGTAGATGCCATTGTGCCTTCTTGACTATTGAGGAGGTGTTGTGGGCCCATGTTAGATCATCTGTTACGTGCACATCAATGACCTTTGTGCTCCTCACTATTTCCATGGTAAGCCATTGATGTGCAATAGAGAGTAGTTGACTTGTGCCTTCCTGAAGTCCACAACTGTCTCTTCCTATTTTTTGTCCACTTTGAGACTCAGGTTGGTGTTCTCTCACCATCTGATAAACCCCTCTGTTGCTGATGAGGCCAACCCCTGCAGTATCATCAGCAACTTGATGCAGTGGGAGCTGAATCTGACAGTGCAGTTGTGAGTTGACAGTGTGAATTGCTGTGGGCTGAGCACACAGCCTTGGGGTTGCACCAGTACTCAGTGTGATGGAGCTTGAGATGTTGTTGCTAACTCTGGTTGGCTGGGGTCTTTTCATCAAGAAGCCCAAGGTCCAGTTACAGAGAGAGGAGTGTTGAGTGCCAACGAGGACAATTTACTCACCAGCCTCTGAGTGATGATCGTGTTAAATACCAAGCTGAAGTTGATGAACGACATCCAGGCATGCGAGGCAACAATTACTTGGCGGGACACGACAAAGTGGAGGGCTGAGGCTATGGCATATTCAGTGGACCAGTTTGAGCAGTAGGCAAACAGGAAAGGGTCCAATGGAGCTGGAAGCAGTGTTTTTATACAATCCATTACCAGCTGCTCAAAGCACTTTATAATTTTTGAAGTCAATGCCACTGGGTGGTAATTGTTTAGGCCAGTTACCATTGCTCTCTTGGGCACTGGAACGACGGTGGAGCTTTGAGCCTGCAAATCAGAAGAATGTATCAAAGATATGTTAAAGATGTTCATTAAGACCTTTGCTAGCTAGGCTGCATAGTCTTTCAGCACTTGGCCAGGTATGTTGTTCAACTCCACAGCTTTGTGTTGGCTTATCCTGGCTAGGAACATCCTCAACTGAGTTGCGGCCAGACAGAATGCCTGTTCCTCAAGGGGAGAAGGAGTTTTGCATGATGTCACATCATTCAATACATCAAATCGTGCATAGAGTGCATTCAACCTATCAGGAAGGGCAAAGTCCCTGTCACTGACGTGATGCACAGGATGGACTTGTAATCGGTTATGGCTTTTACAACTTGCCACGTATCCTTGGTATCACAAGTACTATCTTGTAATTATTGCACTCCTGGGTGTTGATTGTGTCTCCAATTTGGTGATATTCACATATTTAGAAATGGCATATCTGATTTTTAAAGTTACACTTATTTACTGAAGGTAATGAACAATGTTAGTGCCAGCGCTGATCCTACTGGAGTTTCACATTCAGTTTCCTAACAGTCTGAGCAGTCATCTGTTCAACTCATATTCTGCTTTCTGTTTTTCAGCCAGCTAATGTTTCAGTATGCCCCCAGGTTCCATATGTGACCTGATTCTGTGGTCTATTATACAGTATCCTGTTAGAGTTTTTGAAATCTGCATGCATTACCTTGGTATAATCTTTGTGTAGAATTCAAGAGTCATTTATGTTTAGACATTTGCTATTCCAGAATATTGCTTGATCTGTGCATTTATGTCAGAATGCTGTTTCTGGAATTCAGTTTGGCATTCAATGCATTTATCCCACAGGCCTTTGTGAACAGACTCCTCCTCTCCAGTCTAAATACACCACTGTGAAACCGGGTGTTGGACATTCTGACTATCAATCCTCTGACATAATGCACAACTGCTCTTCGCCACCCCCAACCCCCCATCATCCTCAACATGGGTGTCCCCCCCCCCCCGGAATGTTTGATGAGCACACTTCTATACAGACTGCTCACATGGGACTGCACAGTCAAACACCCAAGCAATCACATGGTCAAGTTTACCGATGTCACTGCAGTGCTAGGGCTCATCACCAATGATGAGATGGCCTATAGAGAGGAAGTGGTAGAGCTTGGATCCTGGCAGCAGACAAATAACCTCTTCCTCAATGTCAACAAGAGAAAGGAGATGGTTATCAACTTGAATAAAATCCATATCACTCACACCCTCTTCGTATCGGCAGCACAGCAGTGGAAACTGAGAGGAGTTTCAAACTCCTGGGAGTGCTCATTTCACACAACCTTTCATAATGCCAGAATACATTCTCCACAGTCAAGAAATCTCATCAATGCCTCTACTTTCTGAGGAGGCTGAAGAGAGCTGCTCTACGCTCAATCACAGGATCTTTTACAGATGCACATTTGAAAGCATTCTAACATGCTCTGGTACAGAAACTGCACTGTAGCAGACAGGAGGTTGTACAACAAGTCGTTGAAACCACTCAATGCATCACTGGCACTAGTCTTCCCATCATTAAGGATATGTATACGGTAAGGTGCCAGAAGAAGGACAGCAGTATCATGAAGAATCCCACCATCCTGCTTATGGTCCATTTGTCCTACTCCCAACATGGAAAGATCCACGTGAGGGACCATTAGACTCAAAATCTAAAGCTTCTTTGTTGGGGGGTGGGGTTAGCACATATAGCAAATGACTTTAGCCACCAGTCTTCAGATTCGAATATGAACTGTGGATTAAGCCTAAAATGTAACTATGAACAATGGGTTCCTAAGAATCGTGAACCAAGCTAATTGGAAGACATCACAGTTGATTGGAAGACCAGACACTGCTGATTTAAATTTGTTATTTGGGTGTCTGTAATATGGGTGTGAAGAAGGATGTGTGAACGTGGTGAGTAGTTCAGAAAGGAAGCATTGTAAATATGGATTTGTCTCGAACTTTTCTTTGATCTTTAGCATATAAAGTGCTGTGTAGTGTTGGGTCAAGCAGACCACATTCCTCCGAATGAGTCTCAATATAATGCCTGCTATATCTTGTTTTCTCAAGTAAAGAGACTACTTCAGATTTACCAGTACTTCTCTCCAGTGGCTTTGTTTATGCGCTAACACTGTTACTTCCTCAAGCCATCAGGCTGATTAACACCTGCACCCATTAGCCCACCTCACCACCCCACCACACCACAGCACTAAAGCATGCACATGCCTGAGTGTCACTTTATGTACATAAAATCAGCCCATAAATATAACTGTTATTTGTATGCTGCATAACAATCATTTTGTTCTCCTTTTCACTCGTACTGAAGATTGATAATAAAAAATCCTCAATTGTGGTTTTCCATCCTTTGGTGAAATCCAGCCAAATGCATTTTGATGTTATTGACCAACCTTGCTTAACCATGGTTCAGCCAGCTCTCTGTATTTAAATGAGGCTGTTACTGTCCTTTCCCCTTTGTCTGAGACCTTTATGTTGCAGAAGCCCATGTTACTATTAGGAATAAAGCCAGTGTACTACAAACACGAGGAAATCTGCAGATGCTGGAAATTCAAGCAACACACGCAAACTTCCATTAACGCCCCTCCTCCCCTTCATACCCCATCCCTTATTTATCTATCTATCTATCTATCTATCTATTTATTTTCTCTCTCTCTCTATCCCTCTCACAATAACTCCTTGCCTGCTCTCCATCTTCCTCTGGTGCTCCCCTCCCCCTTTCTTTCTCCCCAGGCCTCCCATACCATGATCCTCTCCCTTCTCCAGCTCTGTATCCCTTTTGCCAATCAACTTTCCAGCTCTTAGCTTCATCCCTCCCCCTCCTGTCTTCTCCTATCATTTCGGATCTCCCCCTCCCCCTCTCAAATCTCTTACTATCTCTTCTTTCAGTTAGTCCAGACGAGGGGTCACGGCCCGAAACGTTGACCGTACCTCTTCCTATAGATGCTGCCTGGCCTGCTGCGTTTGTCCAGTGTACCACATATCTAATTCCACAATGCGAAACTGCAATCAGAAGTCCTTACAGTTTTTGGAAGTCACAGCAAGCAGGCGCAGTTTTCAAGAATGGTCAATCAGCATATGATAAAGGTATGCTGAAGGACAGGAAATTTATGGACAGGTAACTTAAAGGTCATGCTCGCCTGTAGTATAGCAGAAGGTTGGCTCAGACCAGAGATTAAAAAGTTGACTGCAGGTTAGACCATAAGAGATTGTTGAGAATACATGATGAGTTAACCAGGAATGCTATCTTGAGAGGAACATGACATGGATGATTAAGTGTTGAAGATAATAGGCTGTAATTTGCTGTAATATAGCAACAAAAGCTATCTGCCTTAAGTCACACTGGTCATTTGCTGTTTAATCTCAGTCATATGCAAGGGTATAACATCAAGCAGAAGAAATTGGGCTTCAGGGACATGAGTGAAGAGGACTTGCAGCAATATAATCTCCATAATAAATTCAGTTGAAGTATCAATGCCCTAGCACCACAAGGACTTAGAAAGGACTGCAGACTTGGGTGTCAATTCAGGGGCAGAAGGAGAAGCAGAGAGGGAAGGAAGAATTGGATTAAGAAAGAGGGAAATTATGAAAACAAAAAGTCCTCTTGCAGGTTTTCATCTTGTATTTGTAAGGTATGTAATAACAATTAAAATATGAAGAATGAGACTTCATTTCCATAATTATCAATTTTCAATGCCAAAGATTCATTAGCAGTAAATAACACTTCACAATTTGCAAAAAGAATCTCTGACAGCTAATCCAGTTTTAATTAAATATGCACTGAATTTTAATGGCTTCACAACAGGCTTCTTGCTCCACTTCAGACTGGCTTCGATTTTCAGTGATGAATGTAGTTCCATAACTCTCATGCAAGTACTGTAACTTTGTCATTCATGGCATTTCAGTGGTGACTGACAAGATGCTGCTTTCACACTCATGGAGAGAAAAAAAATTACTAGCCTTCTACTGTATGTTTAACATATATCTGATTTTTTTTTTGAAATGGCAGTGGCATTTCTCCTAATGGTAAAAGCCATTAGCCTCTCCATTATATTGACAGCATACGATATCCCAATTATAGTTGGGACCCTAAACTTCATAATAGCATATAAATGATACCTTTAGGGCAGTTGAAGGTTATTAAACACATGGCACGAAGTTAAATTTTTGTTTGCCATTTCTTTCTTGAATAATAAACTGCTCTGATTTAATTTTAAATAATTAAGTGCAACATCATTAAACTTTGAATTGTGACATCATCAGCAAATTACTATTCCTCCAATTGGTGAACAGATTTAGCTGAAGTTGCAACATCATTTGGCCCAAGTATGTCAAGTTTGTGTTGAATACATATGAGAAGCTGTGCTTTATGATGTGTTGCATTAATTTCCATTTCAACCTTCACTTTTCATTCTAAATATATGAGACAGGATAAAAGAAAAGAAAACTAGTATTGTTCTAATCTCCAATAACCTGTCAGGACAAATACAAGAAAACATGTACTTTCATTTCACTGCAATTGTACTCTCCTTTCCAAAATAACCATTATGTCATATTTTCAGTTGTTCATGCCTGCGTACAAAATCAGCTGCTCTAGCATCAAAGTGACTTTCCTGATTTGGATAATATGCACTCTGCATGTTGATCTTTAAGAGTTAGTTTTTTCCTTGTCCTGCAGCTACATGCGCAATACTCCACTCTTCTGCATTAAATGCAGAAGGGATGATTACTCTCCACTGAGTGTGAATAAGTTGCAAAATAGGAAGATGCTGCAAAGGTTACAAAATATGAATAGCTGGCAAATTTTACTAGATGTACAGTAGAGAGCATTCTGACTGTTTGCATCACTGCCTGATATAGAAGATCACAAGAGGTTACAAAGGGTTGTAGACTTGATTAGCTCTATTACAGGTGGAACCCTCCCCACCATTGAGGACATCTTCAAGAAATAGTCTCCCGGGAAGACAGCATCAATCACAGAGGACCCTCACCATCTTTCATTACCACCCATGGGAAGGAGCTATCGGAGTCAAAAGACACCAAGTCAATAATTTGGGATGAGCTTTTTTCCCTCCACCATCAGATTTATAATGGTGCATGAACACTACATTTTTTTTGCTCTGTTTATTTTGTAATTTGGAGTAATTTTTTTCCCTTTGCATTGTACTGCTGCTGCAAAACAACAAATTTCACATCATATAAGTCAGTGATGATAAATCTTATTCTGAAAGGAGGTTGAGGTGAATGGTAGGAGTGGTGAAGGGTGTAGATAATGTTGGGAATTTTATTTTTCCAATTACACCTGTGAGGTGATTTGTGTTTGAGAAAAATATTCTGTGAGGCTAAATGGGTTGAATTATAGAAGTAAGGAAAATCATAATCACACTTTTGGGCAAGAACTCACAATCTCCAAACAACTAAAGGAGGGAGAGGAGATAAATTTGCGGGGATGTTTCTGACAAACACTTTAGTAGAAGTAGAGGGATTTTCATTTCTTTTTTAGTTTTAATTGGGATACTGATTACATAATTAGAATAGAGGTTCCTAAGCTGCATTCAGGAGAACTTTTTGCAGCCCGTCCCAGTATGGTGTGGGACTGGAAGTAATTCTAGATTTCAGCTCGGAAATAAATTAGAGAACTTCTACTTTTGCAAGCAAAACATGTCTTAATTAAAAGCAATTTGTTGGAACAGAGGGATAAATTTAAGAAAGGGTTCAGACTCAATATGCTCCACAAAGAGAAAATATGAGTCTGCTGTATCTGGAGCACCCAGATAGCAAAATATATGGAGGATAACAAAAGAACAAGGAGTAGCTATGTCAGAAACCAAGAACTATAAAGAATCAAGAAGAGCATTAGAAATATAGGAATGAATTCCAAGGACAAGAAAGGGAAAACATTAAAATTGGCGAATAAATTCAAGAAAAAATTTTTTTTTGTACATTAAAAGACATAGAATGATTTAAAGAACTAAATAACCTGTATGTCCAAGTGGTTATTGAACTCTTTGAAGCTGTCTTCACAAATGAGAGAGATAATGTCAAGGAAGATGAATGTGAAATATTGGCTGAAATAAATATTGTAAAGGAAGTATTAATGTGTTTAGCATCTTCGAAAAAGGAGAAACTGTAAAATCACATTTTAGCTGGAGCAATAAAATTCATTAAAATGTGAACAAATAAAGAAAAACTAAATTTGCTAATACTTAGTTTTTGCAACTAGTATCTACCATTAGAGAAGATTTTCAAGGTGAACATGCCATGTGAAGTTATGATTAAATGCCCAAATTATCAGCGGAACCCAGTGTCTGTTTAAAATTTAAATAAAAACACCCGATCAAATGAATACATCCTGGAGACTTAGTACGAGGGGTGATTGATAAATTCGTGGCTTATCAATCACCCCTGTTGTGGACCACTTCTGGAGGTCCAAGACACCGACCTCTACAAAGAAGGGATCCATATGCTCTATGACTGCTGGACTACGTGTGTAAATGTAGAAAAAATAAATGTGCTAGGTTTTCCAAAGTTGACTCCGTCTACCTTAGGCCATGAACTTATCAAGCACCCCTCGCATCTTCTCAAAATCTTGACTCTGCAAACAGTTTATGAGAACTGTTGGCAGTTACATGGGGAAATGTTGATATTTACTTGGAAGTTCCATGCCGGCATATTGAAAATTTAACTAAGGTTGGTTGGACTATAGATCTAATTACGACGCTAAGTTAATTACTTTTTCACATTCAGTTGTTGTCTGGATGCAAAATACTAGATTGGGAAATGAACAGGGTACAAATCTCTTGGCTCTTCTATTGAATATAGTTGATTTGTGTTGGAGTGGTGATGGGAAATAAAGCCATATCTGCAAATAGTAAATAACCATCACAGGAATTGATTATCTCAAAATTTAACAAAGGGTTAGATAATCTAAGGGTAGACAAGACAGTTATCTAAAAATTTAAAACAATAGCAATATTCTGTACAGAATATTCTGCAATATTCCCAGCAGCAGGGGAAAGAGCAAAAGTTTATATTTCATTTCAGTGACCTTCCTGATGAGATGTTTTTGGTGAAAACCGTCAGAACTTAACTCCATTTCTTTTTTCACAGGTGATACTTAATTTCTTGAGTACTTCCTGCCATTATTGATTTTATCTTCAAATTTTCTGGCATGTGCAATATTTTGCCTTCCCCTTTTAAAACATATGAATGATAGAACTTTTATCTTGATTTCCTTAGATTGACTTAAAGAATTAAAATAAAACACTTCAGAATAGCTACCTTTGGTATGGACCATAAAAATGTGTATTATGTACAGATGGCTTTGAAAAGAAAATCTATTTTCTCTATAATCTTTTAGCATTTTTCAAAATTAGAAAGGACCTAAAGTTAATCAAATCTTGCAAAGTCTCACGTATCATGCTTTGTACTGCCAGAGGAAGAAATATCAGCAGAATGTGTTAGTGAGGCACTGGGGGAAAGTGCGCTTCATATTCCTGTGGATCACACCCACCAAATTGTCTTGTATCCCACTGCTGCCTGCAGATCCTCTTTTTGAAAACTTAAACCCTTCATCAGGAAGCTGATTTATGTAATTTCCAAGAATGCAGTGATAATTGAATGTTTATGCAAATGCTGTCAGCTCAATAACTCAAACATATTTATTAGATTTTGAACATGTATGATATATGCTCAATACTCATGATATTCTGGGCATTCCAGGCAAGGTGCTTCTCATCCGGAGATGAATCAATGTCTCAATTAACTTCCTAAATTTGTGTTTTGTTGGTCATGTGTTCCATTGATCATGAACAACTTGTCTTGGGAAAAGAAAATCCATGTTAATTATGCATTATCTGTGTTTTATTTAAATTTCAATTTGGATCATTATTTTGAAAATTTTCTGCTTTTTTTAATTTGCTACAGAGAAATATTAAATGAAACTATTGTGCATTAGTTTCATGAGTAATAAGCAGGAATATGCAGGCCTATAAGTTAGATGTTGTGATTGTTTGGAATACCTGGCTCATGTACCTTTGAATGTTTGCCAAGGAGAGGTGAATCAAAGTGCAAGCCAAACACCCTGCTGATTAGTATCATCTCCAGGACAGAGTTTAGGCTGCAGTTTAAATAGAAATGTAAACTCAAAGAAGGTTCAGGTCTGAATTACACATTAATTGCAGTACCTTACACTCTGGTTACAACAATTATCTGGAATTTGCCAGTCTTTAAGGGTTTTGTTCTATATTTCGTTACATTAGCTTACATTATCCTTGAGAAAGATAAAGGCAATTTTTTAAAAGATTTTTTTCCCCTACGGTTGTAAGTATATTTATATATTCCCACTTTTACCTTTAGGCTTCCTTGAAAGTATGATTCCCAACTGAGAAGATTAATATGAGCTACTACCAACTCCACACAGTGCTATTTCTGTGCTTTCAGCAACGAACCTTCATTTCTGTGACATGGTTGACTAATCTTGTGATCTTCCTCAAATATGAACACACCCATACAGCCTGTCAGCTCTCCTAGAGAATGAGTCAAAATTGTGAAGTCAAGTTACAGAATCATTCCCCGTCTGAAGTGTAGGACTGTCAGTTCTCCTATGGATTTAAAACCACAACAACCCAATAGCAAAATTTTAACATCAGAAGAAAAAAAAATAATTTCTGCAGATAAAACTGGTGCATGTTGTAAGCATTAATTTTCTTGAAATAAGCATGGTAGCTGCTAACACCATGAATTAACTTGCAAAAGTGATTATTTGGTAGCCTGGAAGACTGCATATGTACTCCTGCTTTGAGAATGTTGGCATTCTTTTTCCATTAGTATTCCTCAGTAATATCTTACAAAGTTCATACTTTTTAAGGTGTAACAATTTCCTCAAATTGTGTGATCTACTTAGGTTTATTTTCTCATGAACTAATCTAAAGATTCATGCAGGGATACTTGACTGCAATAATTCTTTGTGATTTAACATTAATTGGTTACAGGAACTGCAGTGGTAAATTGCATCTTCTGCCAGAACACATTACTGGTGTTCCCAATAATTAGATCTATGCAACATTGCCTTGGATTTATCGTATGTTTTACTTAGCCTCTGAAGTGGTTTCTGCCATTGGGTTTATGTGATTTATTCATTTATTAACAGTTTTTAAATATAAAAGATAATGTAGCACAATCCATGAATGGATTAGCCCCAGCTTACTGAATGAAGCCGAAGCTGAGTTGACATCTGTTTCTATGTCGCCTTTGCTACTCTTCTGTTTTACTAATATTGTTTTTGTATTTGAGGATTTTCAAGATGCTCTCAAACTGACCTCAATATGTAGCTTAACAAGTTGTGACCTGTTTCGTTAGTTGCTTAAATGAAATAAAATCCTGAGCATTTCTTAATCTTGTATTGTCACTCTACAATCACCTTTGGTACAATTCCTTTGAAAAACATCATAGTGCCTGTTTAACATGTCAAATAAAAGCAAGCTCCATGCATATATCTTGTTACTTCAACCAAGCCTATGAGTGACCACTTTGATCCATTTTATGTCTTTTTATCAGAAGACCCAGAAGTACATGGTGCTATTCATTTTAACTAATCTGTACAGTAGTCAAACATTCTGAATTTGATGTTAGATATACAAGTGATTATCTTTCATTTATAATGCATCATTTTGAATTCCCTCATTTGTAGAAGATCCATTCGAGACTAGCCTCATTTTTTCTCAGTGCTTGGGAAGACATGCTGTATGTCAGAAATAAAGACAGAGAAATAACAAGGAACTCAACATTTATTAGTAGTTCACTTGCTGTAGGTACCATTAGGTACCATTTCCCTGACTTTTTAGTATGTCTGTGTTTACACTGCAAATGATTACATAAATGTCCATGAAGTATCGTTCATGGTTACCTAGGGAAAAACTCATCCACAATTGTGATAAACTTGAGAGTGGGGTGTTTGCTTTCAGAGATCTTCTTTGTACACAAGGATATCAAAACAAACATGTGATATCAAAACCTGTTTTGCATGCCTCTTGAGATCTCAGCAGATACCAAGAGACTTTGCATATCTGCCCCATGGACATGAAAAACCCTGATCAAATTGATGAAAATCAATGCATGTACACAACAGAGGCTATCAGGTTTGAGATAAAAGTTACTTGTGCATTAAGTTATGAATATAAATGAACCATTTGGGCATTTACAACAATACAGTAGTAGTATTGATTTTTGTTTTCAAGATTTATTGAATTCATCTACCAAATTTCTGTAAGCACAATTTGGAGTCAAAACCTTTTGTTTTGCTGTTCCTGCACTGCAGCTTCTACACAACTGTACTCCATATCTATATAAGCTTACGCCGTGGCATTTTCTAGACCATTAAGCAAATGAAGCTGATTTGTCAATCCTCTTCAGTTTTACAGCAGGAGTTTCTGAGGACTAAGCTAAAATTTCGTACTTTTGTCAGAAATACAAAAAAGATAGTCTGCCTATTCTGATGGAAAATTCCCAACTACATTACAAGTTGCAGAATGTCACGTTTTGCTCCTGCCTTCAGGGAACTCTCCTGAGTACTGTTGTAGAAAGTTAGAAGCTTTAAAGGTAGTCTGGAGCTTCACTTAGTGAATTGAAGTAGATGGGATTTAGGTCGTAAGGAACCTAAAAGTGTCACAACTGAATTTTAGTACAAACAACGGCTGTCAGCTATGTGACTGAACCCAACCTTGTATCATGGAAGATTTGGAAATAATCATTCTGAGGGAAATAAAAAAGACATCATTGTTGACTTTAAAAGGACTTTGGTGGTCTGATGGCCACCATTGTCTCAAACAGCTTAGGCTACCTGAAAGAAAATGAAAAGATACTTTTCCAATAAAAATACTTTGCCAAAGATGATAAATCATGAGGGTTATCCTGAACAGTGAGGTTGATGATATAGCTGTTTCTCAGTTTTTATTATCCTCTCATCTTCCAGTTTTCTACTTGGAAGATGCCTGAAGGCAACATCCTGTCTTCAGGCTGTAATGTCATGAATGAAGTTGTAATGTAGTGGGTCTGTCAAATGATAGAAGTAAAGTAAGATTTGCATTAACTCCTACCTTTCCATGTTCCTTTCAAAATATTGAAGAGCATTTTGAAGCCATTGAAAGTTCCTCTGGTGAAATCAGATTTATAATATGGAAAATGCAGCATCTGATTTATACACAGCATTGGCCATCACTGTAGCATAGCAGTTGGCACGACACTAATCAAGCTTGAGGTGTTTAAGTTCAGTGTTCAATTCTGTCCTCTGCAGGTACTCCTGGTAGAATGTGTGGGTTTTCCTCGGGTGTTCCAATTCCCTCCCACACAGTCCAATGATGTACTGGGTAGATTAACTGGTCATTGTAAATTGCCCTGTGATTAGGTGAGGGCTGATCAGGATTTTTGGGGGTTTCTGGGAAGGCATGGCTAAATAAAAGCAATAGCAGGATAATGACCAGAAAATTTATATTTAAAAATCTTCCTTGAGGGTTAACTATTGGCTATGACACCAGTGTACAAATGTAGACAGTGACTACATACAGGTTGAAAACTTTTGGGAAAAATCTCAGTAAGTTAAACAGCATCTGTGAAGAAGAGAAACCATCAAAGTTTCCACTCTAATCCTTAATTAGAGTCTGTCAAGCATTGACTGTTTGTCTCTCCATAGTTGCTGTCTTACTTGCTAGGTTTTTCCTGCATTTTTTCCTGTTTTCGTTTCAGATTTTTAGTGTCCAGAAATTTTATTTATTTTTCACAAAAGGGCTATTCCAGTGAGGGATGTCAATACCAAGTCTGTGGTCTGCTGAAGTACATTTATAATCCTACGAACAGTTCTCTCAGAAAGTTTTCTTGGTCTTCCAGACCTCAACTTGACCTCCGCTATTCCTGTTAACTGCCATTTCTTAATTACATTACAAACTGAGGAAATGACTACCTGAAAATGCTTTGCTATCTTCTTATGGCCTTCTCCTGCTTTGTGGGCATCATTTATTTTAATTTTCAGAGTGCTAGGCAGCTGCTTAGAGGAGCCCATAGCTGTTGATCATTGGGACAAGGTTTGAGGAGTCAGGGTATTTATAAACCTTTGAAATTTGCATCACCTGGCCTTTCTTAATGATGACTGTGAACAATCCATAGCCCTAACAAGCTAATTAAGGTCTGAGACCTTGGTTAAAGTTATCTGAGAGCTCAAATCTCTTAGGGTGCCCGAACTTTTGCATGGTGCTCCTTTACTTTTTTCACTTTAAAATAGTATAAAACAAAAATAATACACTAATCTTGCTTAAAATGTTGTAAAGAATGTTTCATTTTTTAATTTATGACTTTTGGAGATCCATTCATCTTCTACTCACCTAGCTATTCACAGTAACAGAAATTTTGCCCAAACTTTTGCATGCCATTGTACATTTTCTGGCTTTTGTGTATTCTGCTCAATGGTATCGGGGATAAAATGGAAATGCCTGGGTTGGCTGTAGAGCATTTAGAAAGCTGCATTAGATTAATTTTAAAATTCATTGCACATTCTCATTTGTGGTAATTATTTATTTGTAGCAAAATTGAAAAACAATAGATCTGTGCCTAATTTTCTAGCATCATAAGACATTCAGAAACTAATCCATATTGTTGTTAAATAACCAGGAGTGAAAGCATTTGAAAAGAGATAATTTAAAAAAATGTACTTTTTAAATTAATTTCAGTCATACTCAGTTGATCATTAATTAATAGCTTAATTGTCTTAGTCATCTCTTGGTGATAAGTGAGATTACTGCCTTGCAATGTGTTAATTCAACATGAGATAAAAGATGTCTAGCAGTGATATTAGAAAATAGGTAGACGTGTTCTCTATTGTATTCATAAAAGAATACAAATATATCGAAGAAGCTGCTTTGTAAAATCAGCCACTATTTTATATTTATTCACTTGAGTAGCTTGCATATGTCCCTACACATTGAGTAACATATCATATAGTTAGGGTATTGATGGCTGATTTTCTTTGCAGGAGAATAGTTAACTGAATGGGTTTTTACAACAGTTAAACACCTTCTTGAAACTAAATCAGAATCATTTTCAGGATCTGGGTATTGGTGACAGGGCCAGCATACACAATATTACTCATCTCTGTTTACACTTGAGTGTGGCAGGTGAGTATCCACCTTGAATCACAGTAATCTTTCTGGCAAAGGTGCTCCTACAGTGCTATGGGGTTGGAAGTTCCAGGACATAGACATTGAAATGAAGGTGCAGCGATATACAGTAGTTCCAAGACAGGATTGCATTTGACTCGGATGGAATCTTGCTGGTGGTACTGATGTTCGCAGTTGCCTTTAGTCCTTGACTGTCTTGGTGATGGAGGCTGAGAGTTTGAGAATCCCTGTGAGAGTAACCTGGGTAAGTAACTGCAGTGCATTATTTATAAGGCACACACTTTATATCAGTGGTGGACGGAATGGATATTGTTAGGAAATGAATGAGAGTGGACTGATGGGCAGTGATTAACCAGATTGCATTTGCCTTGCTCCTTTTATGTGAAAAGAATATAGCTAGGCAAATTTAAACAAGGTTAAATAGATTCCAGAATTGAAACCATACTGGAAAAAATGGTGAGAGGTTCAAATCAGAAACCTGCATGCACTAGAAATTTGTGATAAAGACAGAAAATGCAGGAAACTCAGCTGGTCATGTGACATCAGTAGAAAGGGAAACATATTTAATGTTTCAAGCTGAAGACGGTCCAATGAAGAATAATTAGCCTGTCATGTTAACTGCTTTTTTTTACCCCTCACTTGCTGTCTAACTTGCCGATTATTTCCAGCATTTTTGGGTTTAGTTTTTCTGTAGTAGGACAGCTGAATGTTATCTGGTTTTATGGACTTTGTTGCAAGCTGGCCTCAGTGATGGTGGATATTTCAAAAAGAAATTGAAACCATCCATTCAACACTTCAGGATAAAATTGGTCATAGATCTTCTGCCCTGACTTTCTGTTAGCTCTTAACTGTCCACTAGATTTCATGACCAGATGTGGTTGGACTTCAGAGCTTTAATCTAATTTGTGAGGTTTTTTTGCTCTGCCAATTTAATCCTGGTTTTGCCGCAAAGAATGCACCTTCAATAGGCTGGAATCTTATCAATTTTTGGTGTTGCTGGAGCTATTCTTGGGATACCCTTCTCACTGAGCCATAAATGATCTCCTGGCCTAATGAGAAAGTCTGTGATATGCTGGACCCTTAAGTTACAGGTGATGTCCATTTCTACTGCTGATGCTCCACAATACCATCTGGATGCCTAGTTTTGAGTTCACAGACCTGTTCTAAGTCTAAGTCTATGTTGAAAGTGCCGCACAACAGGGTGGAGAGTTGTCTGTGAAAAGATGGGCCTTCGTCTCCCCATAGACTGTGCAGTGGTCATACCTTCGAATACTTTCATAAGTATATACATCTGTCACAGGTAGATTTATCCCTCAATATAATTCACTCACTACCTGCTGCCATAGACTGACTGGTTAAAAGCTTAGTCTACAGTGGTGTTACCAAACCTTTCTTGGTAGTGGGGCCTTGCACTCTTTGTCCCTGCTACTTTCAGTGCTGATACCAAGTATTGCTCAAATATACCTGTGATTTGAGTTCAGGAAGGAATCTAGCTGGGAATAAGAGGTTTCCCTTACACATACTTGACTTGATGTGACAAGGTTTTGTAAGTAATGTTGTCAGTATTAAAGACTCCATGCATGTGCTGCTACATTTGTGTGTGATGGTGTTGTCACCTCATACCATCCCCTGACTGTGAATGGAAGGATAAAAGCAAATTGGAAATAAAATCACGGATTCCTGAGACTTCGGCAAAAACATATCCCACTCAGAAAAGCGCTAATTCCTTTGAAAATGAATAATATTTTCTTATTTAAAAATGATCAGGGTTGATCATCTGAGGGTCTTTTGCACAAATGCAACATTTTTTCATATGTGTTTTTAATTTTATAAATTATATGATTATATGATAGCCCAGTACCCACAAAATCAGTTGTCCTCAGACAAGAGATTATCATTTCAATTTGATGAAAAAATCATTTAAAATGTATAATATATGCCAGATGAAAGAGTAGAGTGAAAAACCTCCTTAAAACTAAAAACAGTGAATTTTCAACAATATTTACTTTTATTTTGTGGTTGCTCAAAATGTGTCCCAAGTTTTTGTCAACACCATCAGATATTTATATTAAAAAAATGCAATAAAATCAGGCAACCACATGGTCAACTATATTCCTGAGGACCCCCTTTCCACCCTCCACATCTGGTAAATGCAACAAGGTCAAACAAGCTCCTGTAAGTTTGCTATTTTTTCAATAATTTTTACATATTTATTGATGTTGCTACTATCACAACCATGATGTGTTAACACTGTCTCTTTTGTATAGAAATAATTATTTAAAATTATGACATAAATTTATGTATTTTAAGTAGTGGCCATTGGAAGCTAGCAACAGAGGGAAAGCAAGATGGCTCCTGTATACAGCTCATGCATGTCATGTAAAAAAGTGTGTTTTGTCATTACCGTTGGATGTCAATGCTGTCAGGTTTTCTATCTGACAGTGACACATGGTTTGACGGTGTTGACAAGAACATCCAAATCATCCCCATTGGAGGCCTGAATATAATTTATGATCACAATAAATAGTAATATGGCTTGCAATATTTCATTAACCTCTTTATTTATAATCTATGTATTTTCCCCTTTATTTCTTCCACACACAGGCCTACAATATTTCCTTATTCTGTGTATTCCCCATGACTAAAACCATAAATTAATTTAGTTGCACCATTTCATAATCATTTTATAAAATTGCACCAAATCAAACATAATTAAATTCATAGTAATTTTGCACAATTTCATAGAATTTTCACAATTTCATATTAAATTCTGACTTTCCTTTTACGTATTTTAGGAAGTTATGGCTAGGCAGCAGCTATCAGTAGAGGAGCAAAGGAGAAGAAACAAGGTATACCAAAAACAGCGGAGAGAGAAAATATATAGTGAGCCAGAGTTAAAGAAGGAATACCTGAGAAAGGAGAAGCAAAGATGGAAGAAGAGAGTAGAGGATGGGAAGATTAAAACTATCAGTGATTTGAATGAAAGGGAAAAGAGGAGTAAGAGAAAGACATGGAAATGTAGACAGCAAGAGTCAAGAGAGCATTGGATCAGACTATACAGGAGCCAGCTCGCAGTAGGCAGACTATAGCAGGGGAACGGGAAAGAAAGAAAACAAGAGCAAGATACTTGAGAGAGATGAAAGCTTTGAAAAATAAACTTTAAGGGATAATAAAAGATAGAAACAAACTGAAAAAGCGTTGGCAATGAGAGCAAACTAGAAATACGACAGACATATCTGCTGGTGTCATTAATTGTGGAGATTGGCTTGCAATCATTCATGACCAAAATTGTTGGTTAGCAAAGGCTGTCACTAGGGATGCTCATCATCAAGATGTTCAAGTGGAGTTTTTCCACCCTCATGGGCCCAAAACACGCTTCCATCCAAAACCAGGTGGAAAGGTTCGTACCAGTTGAAGATATTCTGGTCAAACTGATGGAGCCATCATCACTGGGTCATGCAAGCAGGACGAGGGAGATCTACCACCTGTCTGCTGAAGTCATGAACTTCATAAAGGAGGAGCATATTAATCGTCTACTTCCTGAGAAAGGTGACTGAATGTTTTCGAAGATTTTCAAGCCCAGAAATGGATGGAAATTTTTTAGTTCCTGGTGTGTTTTCTGATGTTTATGCTTAAATGTTGCAGTTGTACTGTAGTTTTTATTTTGCTGTTTACTATTATTGTTAATATTTACAGAAGGATAAAATGTACATGACAAATTTGTCAATGTACATGACAAATTGTTATTTATTATACCAAATTGTTAAATAAAGTTGTGAAGCAAGGAAGCATTGACTTGAGTGGTGAAAAGGTTGGAATTGTTTGTTGTAATTAGGCCATTGCCACCACCAGCAGATGGAACTTTCTTTGTTTTAAATTAATATGCTTACAATCTGTTCCTCCAAAACAATTGATTTTTTAAAGTAATTCTCTTTAAAATTAAAAATGTGTTTTTTTTATGTCCAAAGTTGTAATTTTGTATATTTAATGCTAATGATAAAATAATGATAAAAGTTGCATAGAACATAGTATAGCACAGTACAGGTCCTTCGGCCCACAATGTTGTGCCGACCCTCAAACCCTGCCTCCCATATAACCCCCCACCTTAAATTCCTCCATATACCTGTCTAGTAGTCTGTTAAACTTCACTAGTGTATCTGCCTCCACCACTGACTCAGGCAGTGTATTCCAGGCACCAACCACTCTCTGAGTAAAAAAACCTTCCTCTAATATCCCCCTTGAACTTCCCACCCCTTACCTTAAAGCCATGTCCTCTTGTATTGAGCAGTGGTGCCCTGGGGAAGAGGCGCTGGCTATCCACTCTATCTATTCCTCTTATTATCCTTGCTTCCTCAACCTCATGTATGCTGCCTTCTTCCACCTGACTAGATTTTCCACCTCACTTGTCACCCATGGTTCCTTCACCCTACCATTCTTTATCTTCCTCACCGGGACAAATTTATCCCTAACATCCTGTAAGAGATTGCTAAACATCGACCACATGGCCATAGTACATTTCCCTGCAAAAACATCATCCCAGTTCACACCCGCAAGTTCTAGCCTTATAGCCTCATAATTTGCCCTTCCCCAAATAAAAATTTTCCTGTCCTCTCTGATTCTATCCTTTTCCATGATAATGCTAAAGGCCAGGGAGCGATGGTCACTGTCCCCCAGATGCTCACCCACTGAGAGATCTGTGACCTGACCCGGTTCATTACCTAGTACTAGATCTAGTATGGCATTCCCCCTGGTCGGCCTGTCCACATACTGTGATAGAAATCCGTCCTGGACACACTTAACAAACTCTGCCCCATCTAAACCATTGGAATGAATCAGGTGCCAATCAATATTAGGGAAGTTAAAGTCACCCGTGATAACAACCCTGTTTTTGCACCTTTCCAAAATCTGCCTCCCAATCTGCTCCTCTGTATCTCTGCTGCTACCAGGGGGCTTGTAGAATACCGCCAATAGAGTAGCTGCTCCCTTCCTGTTCCTGACTTCCACCCATACTGACTCAATAGAGGATCCTGCTACATTACCCACCCTTTCTGTAGCTGTAATAGTATCCCTGACCAGTAATGCCACCCCTCCTCCCCTTTTTCTGCCCTCTATCCCTTTTAAAGCACTGAAATCTAGGAATATTGAGAATCCATTCCTGCCCTGGTGCCAGCCAAGTCTCTGTAATGGCCACTACATCATAATTCCACGTATGTATCCAAGCTCTCAGTTCATCACCTTTGTTCCTGATGCTTCTTGCATTGAGGTACACACATTTCAGCCCTTCTACCTTACTGTCTTTACCCCATTTATTCTGCTTCTCTTTCCTCAAAGCCTCTCTATATGTTAGATCTGGCTTTACTCCATGCACTTCTTTCACTGCTCTATCGCTCTGGGTCCCATCCCCCTTGCAAATTAGTTTAAACCCTCCCAAACCATGCCAGCGAACCTACCTGCAAGGATATTGCTCCCCCTCGAGTTCAGGTGCAACCCATCCAATCTGTACAGGTCCCACCTTCCCCAGAAGAGATCCCAATGATCCAAAAATCTAAAACCCTGCTCCTTGCATGATGTAAGAGTTTTTAAAGAAGTACACGTGAAATAGTATAAAAATGAACAAAAGTGAATATTCAACATTTAAGAGCACATATGTGTACCTAAGGTGTAGACACAATGATTTAAAAGCTCTACATCTATATAAGACTAAATAAATGGGAATAATTAGCTTTTTATTTTGTCTGACTGTGTTGACAAAAACTAAGTAATGTCAGGAAAAACACATGTTTTACGAAAAAAATTACAAAATCAGAAGGTTGCACTGAAATATTGTTTGATTGCTGAGACCTTGTTCTATAAACATATAAGTTTAGATTTCTTAACATTTAAATTTTTTTCTTTTCAAAATTAAAACCTGTTTTATCCAAATTCTCAAAAATCAGTGAAACGTTAAAAATTCTGAAGCTTGATACCATCCACGGTCCAACTTGTTTGATTCATTTCTTTTAATGTAGAGAAAGGTTTTAATGGAGAAGGGAGTTGGTAACCAATCTAATCTCAAGAAGCTGAAAAATAAGGCAACCTTAAGATCTTGCACACCAGCATTTAAGTGGATTTTTGTTTTTAAAAATTGGGTGTTGCATTTCCATGGGATAAACGCAAGTAGGAAAAGTTAAGCTTGAGACCCATATCTATGAGAGGTCAAGTAATGATCTGCTAGTTGACCAGGATGAGGGCAGATCTTCCTCACCAATCTCATCTCCATCCACCTCGACCTCCCATAATTTCTGATAGTTTATCCTCCCTACTAATTCTTAATTCTACCTCTTCCGATATTGGAACATCTTTCTTCTTCCTTGGCATTCATCTCTCTCTCTCTCTACCTACTCACCCAAAAGCCAGAGGGTCCCTCCAAGAAACTCAGATTTCTGGGTTACCTGTGCAGAAATCTAATTCTCATCCCACTCACATTTTCTTATTGCACCTCCCTTAAAATTTTTCAGGAACACGGGAAACAGCTACAGTATTCATTTCCAGCCTTGTAATAACAGCCTATCAAAACTGCAACCATACAACTTTAAATTTATATCCTCTGCGTTATTAATCTAGGAATCTCTTCATGTGTTATACCAAGGTCCCCAGAGGCTTTAAACAGAGTGGGTTATCAGAACATGAAGTTGCCTGGTACAAATCATTGTTGAAGATCATTCCTTTATTTTTGAAAGGAGATTAGATGGTTTCTTGAAAAAAAGAATAATATTAAATTGTAAAGGGAGTAAGCAAGGAAGCAGTATTTTGCTGTGAAGCTCAATTCAAAAACAAACAAAGATACGGTCTTGTTGAGTTGCCTTTTTCTTTGCACTGTTATTTTATATATTGCGTTCACTTGCCTGTAAACTCCACTCTAATAATTCCCTGCAAATGTAAAATCTTGTTTTTTAAAGGGACATATTGATGTATGCTTTATTTTAAATCTTCGAGTTCTACAATAGTCAGGAACAATTTGTACTAATATTTCCATTAATGCAGTGATCTCTGACAGTACCAAATGATAGCAACTTCAGTGTTTGTTGCAATGCAGTTCTCTGCATTTCCCAACTAACAAAAAAATGTAATACTACTGTAATTGTTAGGTTGATGATACAGAAATCAAATAGAAAATCCTGAGGGTTGTTGTCAGGGTGGATGTAGAATATACTTCCTCTCAAGGAAAAATCTAGAACCAAGTGTCACTAATTTAAAAATAGGATCACCTATTAATAATGAAGAGATGAACCGAAGTTTGATCTTCTGTTGTGTTTTGGGTCTCTGGAATTCTCTTCCTCAAAGGATGGTAGAATCCACTTCTGAGCATTTGAAGAAATGTTTCCTTGGTTCTCGTGGACGTGAATTTTAAGGTGTTTGGAAGTAGTTACGGAAGAGATGTCAGGGGTAAGTTTTTTACTTAGAGAGTGGTGAGTGTGTGGAATGGACTGCCAACGACGGTGGTGGAGGCGGATGCAATAGGGTCTTGTAAGAGATTCCTGGACAGGTACATGGAGCTCTGAAAAATAGAGGGCTATGGGTAAGCCCAGGTAATATCTAAGGTAAAGACATGTTCGGCACAGCTTTGTGGGTCAAAAGGCCTGTCTTGTGCTGTAGGTTTTCTGCGTTTCTATGATCTTAAAGAAAAGTTTAGAGGCTGTAGGATACAAGGCACTTCTTTACATCACTAAAGCTTTTAACTTGATCAGATAAGTAGGGCAATAACACATTCTAAATATATCTGCCTTCAGAAAATCTTCTCCATTTTACATTTGCTTCACAGAGGCTTGTGAACCATGATCTTATTCAGCAGTCAGTCCAATCACAGTGGAGGCCTATGCTTTGTCCCAGTACAGGAAATCCCATCTCACTGGAGAGAGGGAGGAGGGAGGTGGCTGCATTTCTAAACATGATTTTTTTCATTTCTCCCGTTTTTGGGTAGTGATTTGTGAATTTTGCAAGGGTGAATTTTTGTAACCCAAACAGCCATCATGAAGGAGTCATTTGAACTTGATCATTCTTCCTGTACCTCACTTCCAAGCTTCTCCCAGAAGTATAACTTACCTATGAAATAAAGGAAATTGGTCATCCTGTGTAACACACATAATCATAGAAACATAGAAACATAGAAAATAGTGCAGGAGTAGGCCATTCGGCCCTTCGAGCCTGCACCCCCATTTATTATGATCATGGCTGATCATCCAACTCAGAACCCTGCACCAGCCTTCCCTCCATACCCCCTGATCCCCGTAGCCACAAGGGCCATATCTAACTCCCTCTTAAATATAGCGAATGAACTGGCCTCAACTGTTTCCTGTGGCAGAGAATTCCACAGATTCACCACTCTCTGTGTGAAGAAGTTTTTCCTAATCTCGGTCCTAAAAGGCTTCCCCTTTATCCTCAAACTGTGACCCCTCATTCTGGACTTCCCCAACATCGGGAACAATCTTCCTGCATCTAGCCTGTCCAATCCCTTTAGGATTTTATACGTTTCAATCAGATCCCCCCTCAATCTTCTAAATTCCAATGAGTACAAGGCCAGTCCATCCAGTCTTTCTTCATTCTTCATATGAAAGTCCTGCCATCCCAGGAATCAATCTGGTGAACCTTCTCTGTATTCCCACTATGGCAAGGATGTCCTTCCTCAGATTAGGGGACCAAAACTGCACACAATACTCCAGGTGTGGTCTCACCAAGGCCTTGTACAACTGCAGTAGTACCTCCCTGCTCCTGTACTCGAATCCTCTCGCTATAAATGCCAGCATACCATTTGCCTTTTTCACTGCCTGCTGTACCTGCATGCCCACTTTCAATGACTGGTGTATAATGACACCCAGGTCTCGTTGCACCTCTCCTTTTCCTAATCGGCCATCATTCAGATAATAATCTGTTTTCCTATTTTTGCCACCAAAGTGGATAACTTCACATTTATCCACATTAAATTGCATCTGCCATGAATTTGCCCACTCACCCAACCTATCCAAGTCACTCTGCATCCTCTTAGCATCCTCCTCACTGCTAACACTGCCACCCAGCTTCGTGTCATCCGCAAACTTGGAGATGCTGCATTTAATTCCCTCATCCAAGTCATTAATATATATTGTAAACAACTGAGGTCCCAGCACTGAGCCTTGCGGTACCCCACTAGTCACTGCCTGCCATTCTGAAAAGGTCCCGTTTATTCCCACTCTTTGCTTCCTGTCTGCTAACCAATTTTCTATCCACATCAATACCTTACCCCCAATACCGTGTGCTTTAAGTTTGCACACTAATCTCCTGTGTGGGACCTTGTTAAAAGCCTTTTGAAAATCCAAATATACCACATCCACTGGTTCTCTCCTATCCACTCTACTAGTTACATCCTCAAAAAATTCTATGAGATTCGTCAGACATGATTTTCCTTTCACAAATCCATGCTGACTTTGTCCGATGATTTCACCGCTTTCCAATTGTGCTGTTATCACATCTTTGATAACTGACTCCAGCAGTTTCCCCACCACTGACGTTAGGCTAACCGGTCTATAATTCCCCGGTTTCTCTCTCCCTCCTTTTTTAAAAAGTGGGGTTACATTAGCCACCCTCCAATCCTCAGGAACTAGTCCAGAATCCAGAATCATGAAGGAAGTCAGTAGGTCAAGCAGCATCTGTTGGAAAATAAGCAATTGACTTTTTGGCCTGAGATACTTCATTAGGGCAAAAGCAAGAATAAGAAGGTGGGGGGGGGTGGTGTTGGTGGAGGGGGATGCATGTGCTGGCAGTAACTAGGTGAGACAAGGTGAGAGGAAAGGAGGGAGAAATTGGTAGGTGATAGATGGAAGAGGGGAGGGGGTAAATGACTAAAGGAGAAGGAATCTGATAGAGAGCTATGGGATGTGGAATAAAGAGAAGAAGGTGGAAAACCAGAGGGAGGTGATGGGCAGGTAATAAGGGTGGAGGTGGAAAAGATGAGGGGTGAGAGGGTAACCTGAATGGGAAAGAGAAGAGGGGGTTGGGGAAACCGGAGAGGAGTGGCTACAGGAAATTAGCAAAGTTAATGTTTATGCCATCAGGTTGGAGGCAACCCAGACAGAGTATGAGGTGCTGCTCCTTTAACTTGAGTTTGGCCTCATCATGGCTGAGGAGAACAAAGACATGCAGATCGGAAGCTGAATTGAAATGAGTGACCCTAGAAGGTCCTGCCTTTTTGCAATAAACAGGGGGAAGCCATTCAATGAAGTGGTCCCCAATCATTGTTCGTCCTCTGTCAACATCCTAGAACTGAGGTCAGCCAAAATTAGTAGCTATGCAGTGTGCAGATTATGCTTGTGTGTGAGAAGGTTTACATGCCAAGCAGCTAATTACTATTGACATTTCACAGAAGCACATGTTGAGAGCGTGATCCTTAACATTTTGCATTTAAAGAACCCCTCCCCTGTTCTACAATGATGATCCTCAAAAATAAAATACCTCCAGTCTCTGAGGGTAATCATTCAGCAAAATCAGATGCCAGTAATATAATTCTTCATCATCTTAAGTGCAACACCACAACTTTAGCCACTTTGGGACAATATCAAATTTATTGTCTACCCTGACAGCAGGAAGTCTTGTACTCCTGTTCACATCTGAGACCATGGCTGTTTAAAGGTGGCCTCAAAGCACTGGAGAAATGGCAACAATGTTGACTCCAAAAAATCCTCCAAATGCACGAGGGCTTGATAAACCAATTTCAGTATCTGAGCTGAGGCTGTCACACATTCAATGGGCTACTTTGTGTAAATCGTGTTGATCTGGCATCAGACTAGTAAAATAAATGTTCTGTACTGTGCTGTGATATGGAAATAAATTATCAGATGGATAGTGGAAAAGATTCAAGGATGTGATCTAAGCTTTCTTAACAAATGTAATATCCCTCCTGACTCCTGGTATTTTTACCCCATGGCTGCTCAAAGTGGAAGGAAGGTACTAATACCCTCAAGTCCATGTGTTGGGAGAGCACAGAAACATGGTGTAAATGATGGAAGGGATGCTCTACTTTCGCACTAACATCTTACCTGTGTGATCAACACCTCATGCCTTGACTGTGACAGAGTCTATGAATCCCATGTCATCTCTTCAATCACATTCAGGCCCACAGGACTGGAGTGAATCCAAGTTATCTCAGTGTTGAGGGACTGCTTAGGAAGACATTTTTTTTTGGCCAATTTCACAGTTATTTTTAAAATTAGGGATTTTATTGAAAGTAAAGGTTGTACTATTCAAGTTTAATACATCAAAATAGCATGAAATTCAAACTCCAGACGTGTTTTAGTGAAAATCAAAAAAAAAATGAAGATCCTGCTGAAGGGTCCTGGCCTGAAGTGTCGATTGTACTTTTTTCTGTAGATGCCCTATGGTCTGCTGGGTTCCTCCACCATTTTGTATGTGTGTGTTGCTTGGATTATTGGCGTCTGCAGATTTTTTTCTTGTTTGTGTAAAAAATGAAGATACCAGATTTCGGGAGAAGAGAAAAGAAAATGCTACAAATGCACAGCAGGTCATGTAGCATGTGTGTAATAAGAAAGAAGAGTTAACATTTTAGGTTAAAATCCTTGATTGTTCTGTTCTGTTCCTATCTGTTTCTCCATTGTTGCTGCCTAACCTTCTGAGTGTTTATAACAATTTCTGTTCTTACCACTGACTGATTCAGCAAGAATGACGAGTCAGCATACAGAGAGGAGGTGCAGCAGCTTATGGACTGGTGCACAGCCAACACCCTGTTTCTGAATGTGAACAAAACAAAAGAGGTGGTTGTTGACTTCAGGAGAGCACGGAGTGACGACTCTCCATTGAGATCGTTAAGAGCACCAAACTTCTTGGTGTTCACCTGGTGGAGAATCTCACCTGGCCCCTCAACACCAGCTCCATAGCCAAGGAAGCACAGCAGCGTTTCTACTTTCTGCGAAGGCTGAGAGAAGTCCACTCCCCATCCTCACCACATTCTATAGAGGATGTATCAAGAGCATCCTGAGCAGCTGCATCACTGTCTGCTTCAGGAATTGAACCGTCTGGGATCGCAAGACCCTGCAGCGGAAGGTGAGGTCAGCTGAGAAGATCATCGGGGTCTGTCTTCCCGCCTTTACAGACATTTACACTACACGTTGCACCCGTAAAGCCAACACCATTGTGAAGGACCCCACGCACCCCCCATACAAACTCTTCTCCCTCCTGCCATCTGGCAAAAAGTACCGAAGCATTCAGGCTCTCACGCGTAGACTGTGCAACAGTTTCTTCCCCCAAGCCATCAGACTCATTCATACCCAGAGACTAGACTGACATCTGCATCACTTATCATTATGTTGAAATTTGTCCTCTACTGTGCCTATTGTCTTGTTTATTATTTATTGTACTGCCCTGCACTGTTTTGTGCACTTTATGTAGTCCTGTGTAGATCTGCAGTCTAGTGTAGTTTTTGTGTTGTCTAACGTAGTCTAGTGTAGCCTTGTGTTGTCTCACTTAGTCTAGTGTAGTTTTGTGTTGATTCACGTAGCTCCATGGTGCTGGAGGAAAGTTGTTTCATTTTTACTGTGTACTGTACCAGCAGCTTATGGTCGAAATGACAATAAAAAGCGACTTGGCTTGAGTTGACTTGACTCTAAAATTTATCCAGCTGACTTCACAAGTACACTGAAGACAGCATATCATTGAAGTCAGAGCATATAGTGCTTCATTTATTAAGTCTGGTTCAGCCTATTAATTGACCCGTGTGCTTACAAAAGAAGTACCGGTGTTAGCTTTCTTCAGCAGCAGTGCAAAGCACCATGTGAAAAGAGACCAAAGTGCTTTCCACCAGTATAGACATCTCCCTGGAATTACAGATGTGAATAACAAAAATAACACTGATGCTGGAGGAGTCTGCAGTGCGTGGGGTCAAATCTATTTGAGAGATGATATGAAGTAAATACTTAACCAAGGGTTTTAACAGGCTGATATGTTATTTAAACCAGAAAACTGATCTTTGGAGTTATCCTGTTAGCAGGAACACTGTTAATCCTCTTAACCCTAAACCATCAATTTAGTTATACAGAAATGTCATCACCTTCAGCTGGAAATAGCAGTACCAAAAGCACAGCACAATACCATCCCTTCCTAATTGGGATGTCATACCTCTTGTAAGAAATCTTATTAATTATAGGAATCCTAAATTGTCTCAGGATATGCAAGATATGTGGAAGGAGATGAATCCCTTGAATATTTCATTGCATGTATATGTAAACTAACTGAAAATTTGTTTCAGTTAAGCCACTTTGCTTGTGCTTAAATCATTCTTCTTAATGTTTGGCAATCTCAAGCAATAAAACTTCTGAAAATCAGTTTCTTGTCATTGAAGCTGTTTGCTTCTCTACTGAATGCACATGAATTGGTGGCTTTGATGACAAAGGGTACTGTTGATTGAACTACCTTTTTATGTAGAATACAAATGAAAAAGAGGATTTTTCTTTTTGTAAATGTTTTATTTTTATTGCAGTTAATTACCATACCTGCAGAAACTGAATATATTAACATGTAAAGATACAGAAATGGGGATTTGATTGCTTCTCATTTTAGAAATATAATTTTTTTGAGGTCAGCAATAACGTGACTCCTTCTCTGAGAAGGGAGTAATTGGAAGCATCCATACTTCACATGTAATTGCATACCATGGGAAAGATATCAGTCCCTTTTCTTAAAAGCATGCATTTTATCCTTCCTTCAGTGCTCCTGCTCAGCGCTTCTTTTTATTCAGTTTTAAGCACACAACATATGTAATTTGCAGAATATGGTATTTAAAATACATCCAATTTAAAACAGAATGCTGATCATAGAAATCTGGGATGCGGGAGAGGGGCATATGATTCTGGAAAACTCAGCAGGTCAAACAATGTCCATAGAAAGAAATAAGTTCATGTTTCAGGCCAGAATACAACCTCTGATCATGAATTCTTGTTTCTGGAAGGGCTCCTGGAAAATATGAGTTGAAGAATTGCTCTTTCACCTTTCAACTAATACTGTGTTTGGAAATCTAGGAACTATCACACATTTTGTTATGTACCAGTTTTCAGAAGTTTCTGGTCTGACTTCCACAACCTGCTCTACCTACCTCAATTCCTACTGACAGGAGCACAGGTTGGTTTTCAGCAATGCTATTAATTTGAATTATTGCTAGCCAGCCAGGAAATTGGACTTGATGATGGATTACAAGGACAAACAACTGCTTATTCACTGAAAACTTGACGATATGCAGGGAGCAGGAGTCTACTCGCAGTCTGTACAGGGTTGAATGGGCCTTTGTAATCCCAGAGCAGACATTTCAGCACACTTAATACCTTTGTGTTGATGGCACAATAGCATAGCAGTTAGTGTAACACTATTACAGGTCTAGAGACACTGGTTCAATTCTGCCGGTATCTGTGTGGAGTCCCGGTGCTTGCTTCATTTTCTTCTGGGTGCTCTGATTTTCTCCCACATTCCAAAGATATTTGGGTCAGTAGCTTGATTGTTTACATGGGTGTAATTGGGTCTCTTTTGCGAATAAGGGGCCTGTTACCATGTTGAATCTCTCAAAAAATAAATACATTTACACCAGCATACTGAATGTAAACGGGGAAAAAACTGACTGAGAAATGAAAACAGGCTTATCAATGGATCCAAACCACTTGGAACAAAGTATCATATCTTTAATTCTTTCATCAGTAAGAATGCAGCCTTCCCCTTGCTCCCCCAGTTGTCAAGCTTTCTAACTTCTCCCTTAGAAGGGCCTTCAGAGATATAGTATAGTCAGATTACTTGCCTTCCTTTTGCTTTGGCAGCAAGTAGTGTCATTCGATATACAATGATGCTAAGGGAAGAAACATCTGATGGAGGGAAAAAAGACAACAAATAGCAGACTTTATTCTGCCCCTATAATTTCAGCAAAGGCTGCCACAGTTCAGACAGATCTGATCATGCAAATTATCCACTGCTTTGTTGGGATGCTTCGCTCATGGTGTTTATTCCTAGTGTTGTAATCCTGTCACTCCTATAATTTTTTTTTGCCTGATACAGCACTCTGTGTCATCTGACAACCCTTGCATCATAATGAATTTAGAGTTTAATGAGAACAGAAGCGTACAGGCATCAGCCTTGATCCACCTGCAGTTGGTGAGCTCCCCGAGGTAATTTTTGTGTTACCTCAAGGGAGATCAGCCCTTCTGGTCCTACTAAACACTAAAAGAAAAGATTGGGATTTGGAGATGAAGATGAATTAATCAGAAGAGATAATGATCTCACTGGTATTCGTGTAAGTTTTTTACTTTTATGTGACTCATTCTATGCAGATTTCTTTGAGATGAGAAAGGTGTAATAAATGGCTACAAAATGGATCTTTTTTCCTTTAATCTGTTTCTGAATCCCTTAATATATAATGACTCAATAATTGGTCAGGAACAATTAGAGGAACTTTAAAAGGGCAATCAACAGCCTTAATATAAATCAAAATTAAACTTGATTTATATCCATTACAGTGAGAAAGTTACATTGATTAGATTAGTTGAATCATCAGGCCACCGCTCTAAGTTCAATAATTATGTTGAGTAAAATGCAGTCAGTAAGTTACAATTGAACAGATTGGTGTCTTGAGTCTTCTAAATGCGTGCATGAAACAATTTAGTTCTATACAGGAAAAATAGTGACCTGGTTGTTTTCAGCAGGCATGTGAACACACAGCACCACAAAATGCAAACACAAGCATGTGCACCTGATGTGATTATAAAGTCATGATTCAGTGATCGTCATGAAATAAGGTTTGTGTTCATCATGGCTTGGGTGTAGTCTGTCCATAAGTTGAAGCACTGGGCTCAAAAAGATGAGAGCACAAGAGAAGCTAAAAACAAATGTGGCATGTTGTACCCTTGGCTAGAGAAGCTGCACATTAAAGTGCAATACCAGTTTGTGTGAGAACTGCAGATAATATTGTTGTTTCATGTAGGACGACCAAGGTGAATGTGTGGTAGAAGAGGTCTCATAAAGGACATTCCTCCAGAGACATTCCAGATAAATAAAAGCAGTTCTTTTTTTCTCTCTCCCTTACACCTAGCAGTTGCCAAATGTTCTCACATGGTCAGAAGGTCATGTAAAAAACATGGTGCAAGCTTGAGTTGGCCACTGTTGTATCATCTTGAATATATTAAGTGCCTTCTGGGCAGATAAATGATTACGGATTTAAAAGCAATTAACTGCCTGTGAAACTGTTCGGTGTATCCTGAGGTTATAAGTGGTAGTACATACAAATAGATTTCTCCCTTCCCATAGATATTTGTTAAAATGAATGCAAAGTATTTAAATTCACTTTCATACTTCTCAATGAAGCTTATTCTTTCATCAAGTGGTCTTATCTTTCCCTTCTTGTTTAAAGCTATCTACTGATCAAAACTTGTACTTTTTTATCCTGTTAGCATATTCTTATTTTCTTTAGTCTTGTGTTATTTCCCCATTTATTTTCACTCTGGTATTCTTCATCTTCATTATTACCTCTACTTATTGTGACTTGAACTTTGCTCTTGTTTCTCAACTCTCGCATCAATTATTTACCTAACCATTGACTAAATCAAAATCAACTAATCTGTCGTAAGCAGTACTAAGCAGTAACCTGTTTGTAGTTAACAGCACGGGCTACTAGCCCACAACAGGTGGCTGGCTGCTAAGAGGTCAGATTTGAAAAGTGAAGTAACCAGGAAACTTCTTGTCTGTATTAGCCAAATGAAAAACAATGGAGTTGTACTGTATCACTTAACACATCAAATATTGTACAAGTTAGGAAGTTTGTTCACTCACAACATCAATTGTAGACATGTGGTATCTCTGGTGGTAGCAGCTTTTAAGACCATCCATGAATAGCATAAATATCAGAAGCATTGGGTATTGTTAGGAGTGACAAGGAGAGTAACAGAAAGATGGGATGACAGAAAGAAGAACTAGAATTCAGAATTAGGTTTATTATCACTGGCATTGTACATGAAATTTGTTAACTTAGCAGCAGCAGTTCAATGCAATACATAATATAGAAGAAAAAAAACAAAATAAAATAATAAATAAATTAAATTCTAGTATACATATATTGAATAGATTAAACATTGTGCAAAAACAGAAATACTATATATTAAAAAAGTAAGGTAGTGTTCGAGGGTTCAATATCCATTTAGCAATCGGATGGCAAAGGGGAAGAAGCTGTTCCTGAATCACTGAGTGTGTGCCTTCAGGCTTCTGTACCTCCTACCTGATGGTTACAGTGAGAAAAGCGCATGCCCTTGGTGCTGGACGTCAATAATGGACTCTGCCTTTCTGAGACACCATATTGAAGATGTCCAGGGTACTTTGTAGGCTAGTACCCAAGGTGCTGTGCAGTAGCCCCCCCCCCCATACCAGACAGTGATACCACCTGTCAGAATGCACTCCACAGTACATCTACAGAGGTTTTTGAGTGTATTTGTTGACATGCCAAATCTCTTCAAACTCCTAATGAAGTATAGCTGCTGTCTTGCCTTCTTTATAACTGCATTGATATGTTGGGATCAAGTTAGATCCTCAGATATCTTGACAGCCAGGAACTTGAATCTGCTCACTCTCTCCACTTCTGATCCCTCTGAGGATTGGTATGTGTCCCTTTGTCTTACCCTTCCAAATGTCCAGAATCAGGCAATTAAAAGTTATCATCAGTTCAGAATTAGTTGGGGTTAGAAATGATAAACTTCTATCAACTTGGCACTAAATTATAAAGAAACTTCTGATAAGAAGTACTTGTCAGACAAAATGGCCATTACTTGTTTTAATAATCAATCATTTGTGACAGTTTTAATCGCTCCTCTCCAACTGATTAATTTGATTGATCATAATTTTAATTGACTGTAGCTCTGCTTGGTGGTCAATTAGTTGAGAACTCATTGCACAACTGTCTATCAAACAACTGATTCTGGTATAATCTCAGCAACAAGCAACACACACAAAATGCTGGTGGAACGCTGTAGGCCAGGCAGCATCTATAGGAAGAAGTACAGTCAACATTTCGGGCCGAGACCCTTCGTCAGGACTAGCAGCAAATTATTTTTAAAGCATCCTGCCAACCTATGTTCACTTTAGGAAAATCCCTGTCTCAAAAACTTGTGGAAAATTACCATGCAAAAAGTCCTTTTCGTCTGCTGTTGTTGCAATCGACAATAGCCAGTAACTGCAGCAGCTTCCACTGCATGTTAAATCCGCTGGCTTTGCATGCTTCATTATATTGTGACATTTTCAGCGTGGCTTTAGATATGTAAATGAACATATGGATGCAGACTTGTAAGTGAGGAAATTTAAATTTTAGAACAAACTTTGAAGGGCGATGAAAACAAATCTCTTTATGTTTCATGGTACTTAAGATGTAAGCTGTTCTTTGTGATGTAATTACACGAGAAGTAAAAAGCAAGCTTCATAGCACCAAATGACAGTAATCACTTTGGGTTATATTTTCCTGTTTAGCAAAAAATTACATTCTTTAATGGGCCAAAAACAAAATGGTGCTAATATGTAATTTATCACAGGTGATTTGTGAAAGATATAGAGACATCTAATCATAACTAGTACAATGGACCTTGGCATTGTTGAAGGATGCTTCTTCTCTCGGGCTGAGCTGTTTCATGAGAGTCTTTTTATTTCTGTTCCTTTCACATGGAATCTCCATTTCAAATCATAGATAAAGACAAGAAACTACAATTTTAAAACTGAACTGTCATCTTTTCTATCTGAAACCATCACTTTAATTTAGAAACACATTACGGTAACAGGTCCATTCAGGCCAATATGGACCGCGATGCCCAAATGTACACATGCGAATGTGACTTTGATAGAATTCAATCACTCAGTTCTATATATGGAACTATAGACAAACACCCATTGATTTTCTCATCAAAGTATTTGAGAATAATTTGAAAAGAAATTTGAATTTGCCTTATTCACATAGCAATTGTATTCATCATAACAATGCTGAAACATTGATTTCCTGCTTTGGATCTCTGAGGACTTACTTCAACCAACCAAAAAAAGCAGTGAACTTAAAGTATATGAGGATATTATACATTGAACTATTTTTAAGAATGTAAAATTAAATGAATTAGCAAATGTTTCTTATTGATTTAAAGGTTATTGTTGGGTTTCATCCTATGATTCATTACCTCGAGGTGTATTGTTGTTGGATAAAGAAAATGAATAGTTTGCTGTGGCTTTTCAAACTTGACCTTATCTGCAGTTGTGCTGGATTTCCCAAGAAATACAAACTATGTACCTCTTAGGAGAAACGTAACATACTTCTTCACTTGTGAGTTCTGGTTGAAGAGGATCACTAAGTCTAGAAACTTAATTGTGTTTCAGTGGATGGATAATTCCTCTTGAAGACATATGCATTACTATCTGGATATTTTGCATAACACATGCTTTTTCATGAATACTACCACCTAACCTTGAAAACTCATGCAGCTAGACCCAAAGATTTGAACTTAAACATCTGCAAAATGGCTTTTAAGCTTTGTTTTCTCATTTAGTGTGATTGTTCAGTATACAGTATATTTGATGCATTGCTGAACCTGACAGCTACTAGCACCTGTTTTCCTAAAGTACCTCAATACATTCTTCCCCGTTAAAATGTTGAAGAAACCTGAATAGTTGCATTGTTGGCACTTGTAACAATATCGCTCACTGCCTCCAATATTAACTCTTCCATGAACAGCAAGAGATTCCACACAAAGTGTTGCTTTGTTCACAACTGATATTAGTCTTCATGGCCTTTAACTATTGTATTTCATTTGTGCGAAATCATGTTCTCACCTTTATATGAAGACTGCGAGCCCGCTTTTGTGCCAAGTGAGCAAAAGGAGTATTGTGTAGTGGTAGCTAACTTTTATAGAACAGAGCTCTGATTCTAAGCAAGTGATAAATGAGTCCATCTTTGTAAGGCTGTTCTTGACTATACTGCTTTGAAAAATGCAATCAATGACTTGTGTTATTTTCGAAAAGCAAAACAAAAATTTTGGATGCTGGAAATCTTAAAAATGAAACATGATGGGTACGTTCAGCAGGTTTGGCAGCACCTGCAAAGAGAAACATTTTATGGATGACGCAGATAGACACTGGAGAGGATGCTGAAAGCTTGTTAATGGCAACTACAATCCTTTGGCATTCTCTGGAGGAGGTGTGAATAGAGGGATCTGAGAGAGAGGAAATGTCTGCTGGGACAATGAGATACACAACATGGCAGTATTTTGAAGTCTGAAATAAAGAAGAATGGCAAATTCTGTGCTGAGAGAAGAACTGAGCACATCAGAAATGGCCAGAGATTTAAGAGCCAAAATGACAGGGATGATGGAAAACCAAAACTCAAACAGAGAATACCGGAAACATCTGCAAGTCAGGCAGCATCAGTGGAAAGGGAACAGCTGACGCTCCAGAGTGTGTGTTCTCATCTTCTCTTGATCTCCATATTATCACAAACATTCTCTTTTTTCTCTCCATCCCTTCCCCTTTTCTGTAGGTTTAAATATCCCTCTTTTCTGTTTAAATGTCTGTTCTCATGAACATTTGAAGGTTGATGACCTATCTCTATGGATGCTGCCTGCCTCACTCAGCATTAACTCCTTCTTTCATGCTGTATAATCTGTCATTTCCGCTGGTTTCAAGTCAAGATTTGGCTTTGGACTGAAACAAGTTGATTTTGCTTTTTTTTAAATGTCTTTTCACATCATATTTGTGGAATACTTGTTGACAGTTGTAAATGGACAACATTAGTCTGTATCGTAAACTGTTATTGACACATTCATAGAATGTGATGCCATTAAATGAAGAATTACCTTTATATTTTATAAGACAAACAGTTTCAGTTTAAAAAAAGTGTAAAGTTGTAAATAGTTCAATGACAATATAGCCTACCTGGCAAGGAACATTGTTTAAGGAGTTATTTGATTTCAGGAACAAATCCTAAACAAGTCTTGTCAGAAGCTTTTCTGAAATAAAATGCATCAATTTGCTTTCAGAAATGGGATTTAAGCATGACAGTAATGGCATTATAAAAGTAATATAACAAGGCACATTAGTCTAGATTTTTCATTATGATTGAAGGATGGATTTGAATTGCTGCTGCTATAGCTTTAGATGTACTCAAATGGGAGTAGCTTGTTCTAACCACAGTTCCAAGGTCAACCCATTAGCAAGCTGCATGTTTAGATTTGGATGGCGAGCAAACAAACAGTGGGAGGGTGAAGAGTAAATATCAGTGAAATCCAAAGAGATGTGGTATTTATGAGAAGTACTGTATAAGGTAAAGGCAATTCTGCAAATGTTTGGAGAGCCCAATAAGACACGTCAGCTATTCAGCCATCCTCAAGGATTACTAGAATTATGATTAAGGAAAAGATAGATGAATACAAGAGCAATGGGGAAAGAAAAACAACATGTGCATGATGTTGCAACCTTGCATCTAAATGTACATTAACTGAAACTGGTGCTGCATAAAATACTATCGGTGGTAATGAACTTTAGAATAATCTGCATATAGCATATATCACATATTTGCTGGTCGAATGATATACAATTACAACCTCATACTCACCATCAGCAAAACCAAGGAATGGATTGTGGATTCCTGGAAGGGTAAATTGAGAGAAAACACACCAATCCACGTTGAGTTGTCAGTGGTGGAAAGGGAGATCAGTTCCTGGTCGTCAACATCTTGGAGAGTGTATCCTGGACTCAATATATTGATGCAATGTTGAAGAAGATATGCTTGCACCTCTACTTCATTAGGAGGGTGAAGAGATTATGTAGTAACTGTGAGCTTCTAGAGATCAAAGAGTTGTTTTTGAGTAAGTTAAGTTTCCAACAAATACTCTTTGCTCAGCTTCTTTTCACAAACAGGAGCCAGTTTTCAGATCTTAATAAAAATGTTAAGCAATAATGAAGTTAAAAGATGCAATGTAAGACAATGGCTTATGTTAATTAGTTAGCATCAAACCGGACAACACTGGCTTAGTTTTTAATTCAAAGAAGCTTTCAGACTAGATTGATACTATCCCTTCTAGCATCAAATTGCTGATCTATTAATAATTAGAAGGTTTGTGTACTCAGTCAGCTTTACAGCATTGATTTGTGGGTATCTAGGAACACTGTCCCCTAAAGCTTTTCAGCCCCCTGTGTGAAAAGGTATTTGGGGGAAAAGAATCACATCTGTGTAAAGTCACCCATGTGGCAAAGAAAACCCCAATATAAATATAAGCTAGCATTAAGGCTTATTAGGAATAGTCAAGGAACATAAGACCATAAAACATAAGAGCAGAATTAGACCCTACTCTCCTGCCTTCTACCCATAACTTTTGATGCGCTGACTAATCAACAACCTATCAACCTCTGCTTTAAATATACTCAATGACTTGGCATCCACAGTCATCTGTGGCAATGAATTCCACAGACTCTCCATGCTCTGCCAAAAGAAATTCTTCCTCATCTCTGATCTAAATGGATGTCCCTCTATTCTGAGGTTGTGCCCTCTGGTCCTGGGCTCATCAACTATAGGAAACACCCTGTCCACATCCACTCCATCTGGAACTTTCAATATTCTTTGTTCAGCTTCTTGAACATCAAGAATGATAGAGAGATGGGGTGTACTAGAATCTATCCCCCTGCCTTTGATTCCTGCAATGGACAATTTGTTCATCTGCAACAAACTGGTATGTCTTTTTAGCTTACTGGAAATGTACCCGTGTTTGAGAAATTGTTTGTAATTTGGGAATGTTTTATAAAATAGGCATTCTTTGTGAGTTTTAAATGTGCTTTAAGAATTTTATTTTAATTTAAACATGTATCACTGAAAATAAATTATCTGTGTTTAAACTACTTTGTTAGCTGGAAGTATCACCTCCTTGGTAGGGCGGGCAGAACACGCTATTCAGACTCACTGTGGAGGATAAACAGGAAAGTCGCTAGTCTTTGAAGTGTAAGTGGCTGCAGTATAACCTTCTGTGAGTGAGTAAGTGAGGGTAATGTAGTTATCTATATTGGATAGGGTTTAAGATCTTTGTCTGAGTTTTGAACTTTGTGGTTAGCAAACCCAAAACCATCACACCAGCAGCTCTGTTTTGTTATCTGCTTGAGGAGATTTGGTACATCACCAAAGATTATTTCAAATTTCTGTGGATATATGGTGGAGTGGTGTAATTACAGGCTGGTATGGAGCCTCCAACGCATAGAATCGCAAGAGGCTGCAGAGAATTATAGACTCAGCCAGTTCTAATCTGAGCACAACCTTCCTCACCATCAAGGACGTCTTCAAGAGGCAGTGACTAAAGGAGGCTGCATCCATCACTAAGGATTCTCACCAAAAGGGACATGTTCCATTTCTGTCTTCTGTAATTTGGGAGGAAGTACAGGAACATCAATGAATCATAAATCACTTCTACTCCACCAACAGATTTCTCAATGGTCCATTAACACTACTCTGTTGTTCCTTTTTACTCTGCAGTACACTACACAGAGGCTGAGACAGTGGCTGTCACCTGCTCCAGCTGCTCTGAGCATTGTGTCTGGGAGCTCCACGGTGTTTACTCCACTATGCGCTGAACTGAGGCCAAGGCTGTGGCCTGCCTTGGCTGCTCCAGGCTTTGTGCCTGAGGGCTCACTTTCATTCTAAATGCTATTTGATTACTTTTATTGTTTGCATGATTTTTTTTTTCTCTCCTGCACATTGAGTGTTTGTCAGTCTTTTAATGGCTCTTTTGGGTTTCTTTGTTTTGTGGCTCCCTGTAAGGAGATAAATTACAAGGTTGTATAAAGTACATGTACTTTGAATTAGGAAATTTGCAATTTTTTTCAACTTTTTTTTTGCAATTGATAATTTTATGTCTTTGCATATGACTACTGCTGCAATACAACATATTTCATGTCATATAATACAGTGATAATAATTCTGGTTTGAATCTTTACAGGAAGCCTACAATGAGGTGGAAACAAATTTCAAGCTTCAGCTAACCACTCATGATACTGTGACTATGTGCAAACACTGTACTCTAGTAGATTGGAAATCAGAGATCACATGTCAAAATTCTGTTTTTGTTCTCTCAGGTTATTCAGAGCCATTGTCATTATAAATGGGTGATATTATATGGAACCAAGTGGTTGTATCCTTGTAAGATGACCAATGAAGAAAAGCTACATTTTGGTCACCTTGAAGTTGCATATGATTCATAAAATGAAATACCACAAGCTGGGTGTTTCTAAAATGTTTACAAGATTAGTCCTATTTTTATATGTCTTGGCAGTGCCTGTTTCTTCAGGGAGTAGATCTCTAATTCAGCTAATAATTTATTAAACTGAGGTTTGTAATTTCCATTTGCAGTTCTTGATTTTAATGAATACATGCATACCATCTCTCAAGCAGATTAATTAATAATTCTGGCATGACACCAATGGATGTTGGATGCTTTCTCAAACAAATGGTAAATAATCACATGCATGGCATATCTATCAAATTATAAACATCGACCATAATCCAAAAGGAGGTGAAATTAAAATTGTATTTGAATATTGTGTTTAATAGAATGTGATATAGGCACTTTGGAGATCATGAAGGGAGCTATAAGGTTGAAATTGAATTCAAAAGTTTCAGTTCTGAGGCAAGATTGAATAACCAAGAGTTTGTACTTTTAAATGAAGATTTGTTAGATATCACTGAAGAACTGTAACTCTTTATTCTAGGAAAATTCTGCGTAAGTGCAGAGATGGCAAGTAGTAGATGTACAAGTAAAACAAAATATTTGATCAGTGCTAGAAAATTGCACAGGTATTAGAGGGGAAAATTAAAGAAGGGTGGGGTGGGTAGATGATGCATTTTTTAATCAAAGCAATTCAGGGTTATTAGGTGAGAGTTGAGAAAGAAATTTCATGGATGTTCTGAAAGGCAGCTTTGACGTATCAGTAATATGTGTCATACTTAAAGATCATTTAGGAATGTCTGAGCTACTTTCAATTCAATCTGCATAAAGCATATTCTGATACTGTACTCCATGTATAATTTAATAGTCTATTGGTGCATATACTTTGTAACAAATTCCTTCTGCCTTAATTATGAATAGCAAATATTTGAAATAAACTCAAGAGTTAGTTTTGTTTAAAAATGACAGGTGTTTGCATATTTGTTCTTGTGCATGCATCAGGCTTGGTATTGCCAATGTTTTATGCAGCTTTTTTTTATAGAGAGGTGTGCTTTAAGTTTGCACTGATCTTGGGGGTATTCAGGCTTGGCTGATGACTTGTCATTGCAGCTTACATAGTGAGTGGAAATCAAAGTAGGTGCACATCAGCACTTCCACATCCTAGGCCTTATCATTATCCCTTACACTGGAGGACAGGAAGGCAGGCAGAGGGAGTGGCATGGCTCTACTGGTAAAGAATGGCATCAAAACAGTAGAAAGATGTGACATTGGATTAGAAGATCTTGAGCCCTTGTGGGTTGAGTTAAGACACTGCAAGGGTAAAAGGACCCTGGTGGCAGTTATATACAGACCTCCCAACAGTATCTGGGATGTGGACCACAGATTACAATAGGAAATAGAAAAGGCATGGCAAATGGACATGGTTGGTAATGGATCTCAATAAAGTAGATTGTTGAATGCCTACAAGATGGCTTTTTAGAACAGTTTGTCATTGAGCCTACCAGGGTATCAGCTATCCTGGATTGGATGTTAAGCAATGAACTGGAAGTGATTAGGGACCTTAGAGTGAAAGGACTCTTAGGAGGCAGTGATCACAATATGACTGAGCAACACACATCAAAGTTGCTGGTGAACGCAGCAGGCCAGGCAGCATCTGTAGGAAGAGGTGCAGCCGACGTTTCAGGCCGAGACCCTTCGTCAGGACTCCTGACTCCTGAGTTCAACAATATGACTGGGTTCTGCTTGAAATTTGATAGGGAGAAAGTAAAGTCTGACATAGCAGCACTTCAGTGAAGTAAAATAAGTTACAGGGGTATGAGAGAGGAGTTTGCCAAAGTAAATTGGAAGGAGATGCTGGCAGGGATGATAGCAGAGCAGCATGATGTGAGTATCTGGGAAAATTAAGAAGGCACAATATAGATGTATCCCAAAAATGAAGAAATATTCAAATGGCAAAATAGTACAACTGTGGCTGACAAGGGAAGTCAAAGCTAACGTAAAAGTGAAAGAGAGAACATACAGCAAAGCAAAAATTAGCAGGAAGATAGAGGATTGGGAATCTTTTAAAAACCTACTGAGAGCAACAAAAAGAACCATTAGGAGGGAATAGATTAAATATTAAAGGAAGCTAGCAAATAATATCAAAGTGGATAGTAAAAGCTTCTTCAACTATTTAAAAAAATAAAGAGATGAGAGTAGATATAGGACTTCTAGAAAATGAGATTGGAGAAATAATAACAGGGGACAAAGAGCTGGTAGATGAACTAGATGAGTATTTTGCATCAGTCTTCTCTGTGGAAGACACCTAGCTGTGTATCAGAGTTGAAGGGTGTGAGGGAAGAGAAGTGAGTGCAGTTTCTATTACAAGGGAGAAGGTGTTCAAAAAGCAGAAAGACTTAAGGGTACATAAGTCACCTGGGCCAAATGAACTACACCCTACAGTTCTGATAGGGGTAGCAGTAAAGATTATGGAGGCATTAGTAATCATCTTTCAAAAATGGTTTGACTTGGACATGGTACCAGAGGACTAGAAAGCTGCAAATGTCACTCCACGCTTTAAGAAAGTATGAAAGGAGCAGAAAGGAAATTCTAGACCAGTTAGTCTGATCTCAGTGGTTGGGAAGATGTTGGTGTCAATTATTAAGGATGAGGTAATGGAGTACTTGATGACACAGGACAAGATAGGACAAAGTCAGCATGATTTTCTTAAAGGAAAATCTTACCTGATGAACATGTTGGAATTCTTTGAGGAGATTACAAGTAGGATAGATGAAGGGGGTGTAGTGTATGTTGTATATTTGGACTTTTAGAAGGCCTGTGGCAAGGTACCACACATGCAGCTGCTTACCAAGTTAAGAGCCCATGGTTTTACAGGAAAGTTACTGGCATGGTTAGAGCATTGGCTGATTGGTAGGAAGCAGTGAGTGGGAATAAAAGGATCCTTTTCTGGTTGGCTGCCAATGACTAGTGGTGTTCCATAGGGGTCAGTGTTGAGAACACTTCTTTTTAAGCTGTATATCAATAATTTAGATGGTGGAATAGATGGCTTTGTTGCCAGGTTTAAAGATAATAGGAAGATTGGTGGAGTGGCAGGTAGTGTTGATGAAATGGGTAGGCTGCAGAAGGACTTAGGCAGATTAGGAAAATGGGCAAGAAAGTAGCAAATAAAATACAATGTTGGAAAATGCATGGTCATGCATTTTGGTAGTAGAAATAAATGTGCAGACTATTTTCTAAATGGGGAGAAAGTCCAAAAATCTGAGAGGCAAAGGGACTTGGGAGTCCTTGTGTAGAAGATCCTAGAGGTTAACTTGCAGGTTGATGTAGTGAGGAAAATAAATGAAGTGTTGGCATTCATTCATTTCCAAGAGGTCTAGATTACAAAAGCCGGAATCTGATACTAAGGCTTTATAAGCACTGGTGGGGAGGCCTCACCTTGAATATTATGAACAGTTTTGAGATCCTCATCTAAGACTAGATGTGCTAATATTGGAGAAGGTTGAAAAGAGGTTCGCAAGGATGATTCCAGGATTGAAAGGTTTATCATATGAGGAACGTTTGATAACTCTGGGTCTGTAGTCTCTGGAATTGAAAGGATGAGGGAAAAGTTCATTGAAACCTTTTGAATGTTGAAAGGCCTTGACTGAATAGATGTGGAAAGGATGTTTCCCATGGTGGAGAAGTCTAGGACAAGAGGGCACAGCCTCAGGATAGAGAGGCATCTACTTAAAACCGAAGTGTGGAGAAATTTCTTTAGCCAGAGGGTGGGGAGGCCAGGTTATTGGGTGTATTTAAGGTGTTTTGATTTGAAATAGCATCAAAGGTTATGGGGAGAAGGCCAGGGAGTGGATCCAAGGAAGGGAAAAAAGGATCAGCCATGATGGAATGGTGGAGTACACTCAATGGGCCAAATGGCCTTATCTACTCCTGTATCTAATGGTCTAAATGAAGCTGGATAGACCATATTAGAGAACCCCTCGGCAAGTCCTTAAGGTTGTTATAGCTAGGGGTGGTAATGGGGACAAGCCCCCATTAATCGTTCCCAATGGTGTGCACCTCAAATAGCCTCTGACAACCAAGTCCAGCTCCTGGCCTTCATCTCTACTGACAGCAGCAGGGGCAAAAGATGGTTTACTGGCATCTTAAAGTCGTTTTTTGTAGATGGGGCTCATTATCTGTGTTTGGCAGCTCATCATAGGAAAAGGAAAACTCTGATTCAAACCTCCGCTGCCTTGCAGCTGTAACCGGTCATGGGGAAGGCTTCAGGAGTAAACTCCAAGAGGAAAAATCTGGAGCTGGAGTCCCTAAGACTGTCCTACATTAAGTTCAATGCTGTCTGGCAACTTCTCCAATGGTGCTGGTACCAAGCTGTATCAGTTTCTGGCGTTCCTTTGGATTCATCAGATGCATGGAGAGGGGTAAGGTTACTACATGGACAACAGCTTACTCTCCATTATTGTACTGCAAGGCTTGCATACCTAGATAGCTAGGACACAAAATCCAGTGTCCTGTTGAAGAGTTTCGGTCCGAAACATTGACTATACTCTTTTCCATAGATGCTGCCTGGCCTGCTGAGTTCCTTCAGCATTTTATGTGTATTGCACACAACATCCACGGTCAATTCTGACCGATGGAGACCTCACTCAGGCAAGTCATCACAGAAATTGCTAAGGTGCATCTATCAAACACACTGGGGAAAGCAAATGATATGACAGCTACAGATAACTGTGGGAAGTGGAGGAAACAAGCATGTGGTTGAAAACAAATGAAAACCTTTACAGGCAATTACCCTTTGTCAGTGTTTTCCTGCAGATCTGCTTAGTTTAATCACAGAGGTATTGCTGTACATCAGAATCAATGACTCATTAGAATGCTTCTTCATATTGAATTTTTCAAATGTTTATCAAAGAAAGACAATACACTTCACTAATGAGATGTAATTTTGGAAGCAATTGTATTTTGTTCAGTTGAATATTATCACTAACCATGGTAAGGTGAAGAAGGTCTCCCATCTATAGCAAAGAAAATGTTAGATAATTAAATCTAGCTCTAGGCTACATGATGTTGCTAACTGTTAACTTGCAAATTTGCAGAAAACCATTGATTTTAACTAAACTACTGTCCAGGTGTCTGTAAACATTATGGCCAAAAATGATTCACAAAATTAGAGTGAGGTGATGCAGTATCTCGTATCGGGAGTGAAGAATAGAGTAGAATTATTATTTTTATATTATCTTTTTCTTGAGAAATTAATGGTGATACTGATAAAAAGGTATAATATGAATCTCCCATCACTCATCAGAGTGAATTTTAAAACTGATACGTCAGCATGAAATGTAAATGAGCTAAAACAAATTTAAAGTAAATTGCAAAATCATAATTATGGTGGTCTGGAAACCGAAGGATTAACTGATACAAACCATGCTTTTCTGTCTTCAAGAGAGCATGAAGCAGTTGATGACAATAAGAACCATAGGTTTTATGGTGTACTAGTGTAATATGCACTGCCATGATATTGAGATTTTGTGACTTTGAGTACGTGAGTTGGTGCAATAACTAGAACTCATTAGCTGCAAATAGTTTTGCACCACAAAAGGATCATTAAACCATGTATGTACAGGGATGTAGGAGGCTGGTGGTGAGAGTGAGAAAGTGATCAATATAAGACTCCCTGTAGAAATATCCACAAAAAGCCAGGACATGCATTGTAATGGAGTCATCCTTGCCATGGTGAGCCTGTATAAGGTGTTTTAAGCTGTTGGTTCCTCAGGTGCAGAGCCAACAGAGTAATTTGACAAAATTGTGAGTGATAGGAGTGTGCTGAGCAATTGAGATATTTGATTAAGCGGAGATCTGCAAGTCAGAGTTGGGGAACATTAGAATTTTTAGGGCAACTCAGGGTATTGGATAGGCCGGTTGGTGGCATAGTGGCATCTGCGCCAGAATTCGGAGCGAAGGCTCTCCAGTTTGAACCCAGCCGGCTCCCCAGGCATGCTTTCCATCCGTGCTGGCTTGAGTGTTGAGCTAGCAACTCGACTTCCTAAAAAAGAAATTGCCTGCTACAGATTCATTAACAGCAAAAAGTTGATGGCCTATGCTCCCCGTGAGTTTAAAAGGCAATTTCCTTCCTTTCTTTTAGGGTATTGGATGGGTGGTGTGCTTGGGGAGATAACAGTTCAGGAGCATTTACTGGAGTGTAGAATTAAGAGTTAAGAATTAAGGGAATTAACGGTTATAGGGAAAAGGCGGGTGGATGGAGCTGAGTTTACGGACAGATCAGACATGATCTTATTGAATGGCGGGGCAGGCTCGATGGGCCGGATGGCCTACTCCTGCTCCTATTTCTTATGTTCTTATGTAGAGCAGCAAATATTAGTTCATGCCAAGATCCTAGAAAATATGGACCACACAACACATGGAATTATGATATTGTAGTTACTAATGAAACAGAAGGGGCAGGACTAGTGGCTCAATATTACAAGGTTCTGTTGTATTAGACATGGTAGTGTGGGATAGTGTGGATTGTCACTTTGTCGTTGTGGAGAAGCTTGTGTGGTCCTGTGATCCCGAGAGCAATGTCATCTGGTGCTATGCTCCTGGTAGGGTCACCCATGGCGGTAAGGTCGAAGGTGAGGTCCCTGACAAAGAACAATCCAACCAAGACCTCAACAGTGGAACAGGCGGACGAAGTTACTTTGAACTCAATGGCTGTGAGGGCAGATGAAGGCTGCAACAAATCCATCAGCTCCAGTCATCGTGGTTTCCATGCCATTGGTTGATTTGTGAAGTATCATGTGCTTCTTAGAGTGCAACATCAAGTACACGTTAAACAAATACACGCACAGGCATCTTCACTCTGTGGGCCACTTCTTCAGAATAAAGACCATCATCCTCGACCTCGAGGGATAGCCACGACGACGAGGTGTGTGGGAGGGATGGCGTTGCTCGTCAAGACATCAGTACTCAGTCAAGAGAGACTGGAGAACTCATCTCGTGAGGCTTTATGGGTGGAATTGAGGAATAAGAAATATATGACCATGTTACTGGGGTTTTATTATAGACTACCAAAAAGTCCATGGGATTTGGAGGAACAAATTTCAAGAGAGATCGCAGACTGTTGCAAGAAACATAAGGTTGCGATTGTAGGTAATTTTAACTTTCCACATAATGACTGTGAGTCCCATAATGTAAAAGGAATAGATGAGACAGCATTTGTCAAATATGTCCAGGAAAGTTTACTTAAGCAGTACATAGAACTCCCAATGAGTGAGTGTGCAATACTTAGTCTCCTACTGGGGAATGAGACGGGGCAGTTGACAAATGTTTGTGCAGGGGAACACTTTTCTGATCATAATGCCACTAGTTTTAAGGTAATTATGGCAAAGGGTAGATTTGGTCTTCGGATTGAAATTCTAGATTGGTGAAAGGCCAATTTTGATGGTATCAGAAAGGATCTAGAAAGTTTGAATTGACAAAGGCTGTTTTCTGTGAAAGGTAAGTGGGGGGGGGGTTTCAAAAGTGAAATTTTTAGAGTGTAAAGCTTATATATGCTTCTCAGAATAAAAGACCAAGATAACAGGATTAGGAATCCTTGCTTTTCAAGGGATGTTCAGGCCCTCGTTAAGAAAAAAAGGAGGTACATAGTGGGTATAGGCAGGTAGGAAAAAATGAGCTACTTGAGTATTAGAAATGCAAGGGAACATTTAAAGAAATCATGAGGGCTAAAAGAAGGCATGAAGTTGCTCTAGCAGACAAGGTGAATGAGAATCCTAAGGGCTTCTACACATATATTAAGAGCAAAGGGATTGCAAGGGACAAAATTGGTCCTCTGGAAGATCAAGATTGTAATCTATACGTTGAGCCAAAAGAGATGGGGGTATCTTAAATGGACATTTAGTATCTGTATTTACTCAGGAGGTGGACACAGAATCTATAGAAATGAGGATCTGAGGCAGAGCAGCAACAAGGTGATGGACACTATACAAATGACAGAGGAAGAGGTGTTTGTCTTGAGGCAAATCATGGTGGACAAGTCCCAGGGCCTGACAAGGTGTTCCCTCAGACACTGTGGAATGCAAGTACGGAAATTGCAGGGGCCATAGCAGAGATATTTAAATCATCCTTAGCGACAGGTGAGGGACTCGAGGATTTGAGGATAGCTAACATGGTCCCACTATTTAAGAAAGGGTCTCAAAATAAACCAGGAGATTATAGGCCGGTGGACCTGGCACCAGTAGTGCAAAAGTTATTGAAAGGTAAGGCAGTGGATGCTGCCTATATGGACTTCATTAAAGCGTTTGTCAAGGTTCAGCATGGCAGGTTGGTCAAGAAGGTTCAGTTACTTGGCTTTCAAAATGAGGTAGTAAACTGGACTAGACATTAGCTTCACAGGAGACGCCAAAGAGCGGCAGTAGATGGTTGCCTCTCTGACTGGAGGCCTGTGACTAGTGGAGTGCCGCAGGTATACATGCTGGATGATAAATTTGCAGATGACGTCAAGACTGGGGGGTTTATTGGACAGTGAGGATGACCATCAAAGCTTGCAGTGGGATCTGGACCAGCTGGAAAAATGGCAGATGGAATTTAATAAAGACAAGTGTGAGCTGTTGTACTTTGGGAGGACCAACTATGGTAGGTCTTACATACTGAGCAATAGGGCACTGAGGAGTGCAGTAGAACAAAGGAATCTGGGAAAACAGGTTCATAATTCATAGGGGTTTACTAGTGAGGAAATCTGGGATCCAATTGCACAAGGGGCATTGAGGCCCAGGACTTGGAGATTACTGAGTAGTTTTGAAGGGGTGATGGTGTTAAATTCTGAGCTGTAATCAATAAAGAGCATCCTGATGTACACATCTACGCTGTCCAAATGTTGAATTGAATTTAATTGAATTGACTTTATTGCTTACATCCTTCATGTACATGGGGAGTAAAAATCTTTATGTTACATCTCCATCTAAATGTGCAATGTGCAATTTATAGTAATTTGAAATAAATAGTATGTATAACATAAGTCAATATAACATAGAAATACAATTGTATCAGCATGAATTAATTAGTCTGATGGCCTGGTGGAAGAAGCTGTCCCAGAGCCTGTTGGTCCTGGCTTTTATGCTGCGGTACCGCTTCTCGGATGGTCGCAACTGGAACAGTTTGCGGTTGGGGTGACTTGGGTCCCCAATGAACCTTTGGACCCTTTTCTACACACCTGTCTTTGTAAATGTCCAGAATAGTGGGAAGTTCACATCTACTGATGTGCTGGGCTGTCCGCACCGCTCTCTGCAGAGTCCTGCAATTGAGGGAAGTACAGTTCCCATACCAGGCAGTGATGCAGCCAGTCAAGACGCTCTCAGTTGTTTCCCTGTAGAAAGTTCTTAGGATTTGGGAGCCCATACCAAAGTTCTTCAAACGTCTGAGGTAAAAGAGGTGCTGTTGTGGCTTTTTCACCACACAGTGGTAAGTACAGACCACATGAGATCCTTGGTGATGCATACGCTGAGGAAGTTAAAGCTGTTCACTCTCTCAAGCCCAGATCCATTGATGTCTATAGGGGTTAGCCTGTCTCGCTTCCTCCTGTAATCCACAATCAGCTCTTTCGTTTTTGTGACATTGAGGGAGAAGTTATTTTCTTGACACCACTGTGTCAGGGTGATGAATTCTTCTCTGTAGGCTGCTTTGTTATTATTTGAGATTAGGCCAATCAATGTAGTATCATCAGCAAATTTAAGTAGTAGATTGCAGCCGTGGGTGCTGACACAGTTATGGGTATACAGAGAGTAAAGGAGGGGGGGTTGGGACACAGCCCCGAGAAGCACCTGTGTTGAGGGTCAGATGGGCAAGTTGAGGGAACCCACTCTTACCACCTGCCAGCGACCTGACAGGAAGTCCAAGATTCAACCTCATAAGGCTGGGTGAAGGCTGAGGTTTCTGAGCTTCTTGTTGAGCCTGGAAGGAATTATGGTGTTGAATACTGAACTGTAGCCCAAGAGCAGCATTCTCGCATAAGCATCCTTCTTCTCCAGATGTGTAAGGATGGTGTGTGGAGCTGTGGCTATTGTATTATCTGTTGATTGGTTGCGTCGGTAGGCGAATTGTCGGGGGTCTAGTGTGGTGGCAGCATGCTGCAGATGTAGTTCTCAACTAGCCTCTCAAAGCATTCGCTTATTATTGAGGTGAGTGCGACAGGACATCAGTTGTTCAGACATGTTTGTTACCTGGTCTTTTTAGGTACAGAAACAATGGTGGATGTTTTGAAGCAGGAGAACAGTCTACAATGGGAGTGGGAGAGCTTAAAAATGTCTGTAAACACACCTACCAGTTGTGCTGTGCACACTCTGAATATCTGTCATGGGATGCCTTCCAGTCCCGCAGCCATTCATTGTCCACTCATTGGAAACACCTCGTACTTCAGCCTGTTCTAGCCAATGAGATGGCATCTGCTGTGGACCTATTTATTTCTGAGAGACTTTTGCCATTGACCTAGCAAAAAGGAGAAGAAGCATATAGTTCAATATTGAGAACGTCGAGGCTTTCTATTGACAGCTTAAAAATAAGTCATTCTAGGTCTTGAGGAGCAACTTCAGGGTCAGAGCTAATTTGCTTCTACTCTGTGGAGACAGAAGAAAGTACAGATGCTGGAACCTGGAGTAAGAAATAAACTTCTGGGAGAATTCAAAGCACTAAGCAGCATCTATAGAGGCAAATGGGTGGTTGACAATTCAGTTAAAATCGTCATAAAGGACGTTGGCTAGAAGCATCAACAATCCTTTTGTCTGCAAGCAAGTTCTAAAACCACTAGATCAATACAATTGCATTAAAAACTGCTGTAAATAAAATTTATTTTAAAGATATCTGCAAAGCTATTCTCATTACTTAAAACATCAGTGTTGAACTTCTGCTCTGTTCTTCTGTTTAAATATGCATATTAGCAGGAGAGCTGTGGAATGTGAAAGTAGATATGTGCCCTTTTTCCAGCAACTCCAGGCCACTTCCTAATGTGAAGAAAACCTCATGCAGTGGGTAGGAAGCTAATAGAGTACATTGCTTGCCTCACAGCATTTTTGTCAGTTATTAACCTTTTTGTCACTGGAGAAGTTTCTTATTTTCTCTTTGAAAAGCATTCATGATTTTGTACACTCCAACCAATTCTCCTTTTAACCTCTCTGCCTTAAAGTGAATTATCTCACCTTCTCCAATGTCTCCCATTACTGAAGCCTTTTGTCTCTGGAGCTTCTCTGCTGAATCTCATCTGCAACCTCTCTAAGGCCTTTCCGTCCTTCCAAAGTGTTGCTTCCATAACTAAGCAGGAAGACTATTCAGATTCAATAGGATTTATTCTGATTTTGTTTATTTTTGTTACTTTGATGCTTTACTCTTCCATCAGTAAACACTATGGACTTTTGAACACCATTCATAGCTCATCCTGCCAATTTAAAGTCTTGTCTTTTCTCTCTATCCCTATTCAGTTCATCTTTCTACTTTATTATTCCTATCAAAATGCATAACTTCACTCTTCTCTGCATTAAATTTAATTTGCCAAGTATCTTCACATTTTATTTGTATGTCTGTCAATTCTTGATTTCTATATAATCCACTTCATTGTTAAGTATGTTTTTGAAGCATTGAAGTAATGTCTTCTATCCCCAAGTCCAACTTGTTAATATGCATTTCAAAGAGCAGCAGTCCGAATACTGATCCTGAAGAATACCATTGTGTATTTCCCCCAAGCCTGAAAAAAAATAACTGTTCACCATTACTGTTTGCACAATATTGTATTGGCTTTATTGGCTAACTGTGCAGCCATGCTGCCTGCATACATTTAGTCCCACAGCCATCAAAGTTGTCACCTGAATAATATTTACAAAAATTAAAAAATGTATATATCCCAGTCCCATCATCACCCAACTTACAAAGGAAGATCCAAATTGTACAATTGCTTCCTTCATAATATTCAATTTTCCTGGACTACCTACTTTTGAAATCAGTATGTGTCTTGAAAGCTGGAAGTCGCTTAACTTCTATTTATCAATCTTTGTTTTATCAATTTGCTATTTAATTTCTCTTTGCCTTACAGCTGTGCATCTGTGCTCTAGTTAATTAATAAAATATTTTCTTTCTTAATTTGCTCCTTAGTATGGTTTATTCTTTTGGTTTGTTTCTTCCTTAATGCTGTTCCCGGGCACAAGCAGTACACTGGAAAATTTTGTATTGCCTGTTGGGAGAGATAGTAGTCTCATTTTGACAAGCGCAGTAACAGATTCACAACAAATTTTATTTCTGAAAGCATCAATGCAAGTAAATTCACAGAGATGAAAACAAAACATGATAAAAATATGTTGTTGGACAGGAGGACAGAGGAGTGGAAGACAACAGAAAAATATGGAGATAGCAACAGCAAGAATTTGAATCAGTGCAATTGTGTATTCTTCTTTGGGTGCTGATATAAAATGGGCAATATCAATTCAGCTTTCCTCTCTGTGTTTCTCCCATACTTTATTTTAATTTGAAGAGATTTACACCAGGCCGCTCTATCAATACCATCAATTTTATTCCATTGCCCAAAGACAAAATTACCCACATGCAGATAGAGTTGTGAGGAAGTCACCAGTCATGGAAATCATCTCAAATTTTTAAATCTTGTACATTTATTTTGTTTTGCAAACTTTCAAATGGACTTGCTTTATGTGAGCAAATGATAGGTAGCCTTTATAGCAGGATGGGTGAAGGTGTAGGAGAAATGAGAAAGAATTTGTTGCACAAGAGTGGTTTCAGTGACATAAATAGTGTGCATTAATTACTGGCTTCCTTTATTAATGCTCAAATGGGAGTCATCTGCTATAAATGTATGAAAAGATTTAACAAGTCTTGTTCAAGTCAGTGCTTTCCAAGGTCACCAGAATTAATTCTGTTTAACCGCAGTTATACCATTATAAGAAGGAAAATATGCAGTTTTATTACTCAATTGAAAAATGATAAAGCCATGAGAGGATGCATGGAAAAGTGCTCTGGGAGGGTATATCAAAATTCATTTGGCAACGTAGCCAAAATCAGAGCCCTAAATCACATTTGGAGGTGCATTATTCATCACTGCATGGTGCATGCTTCATTATTTGTTGTTACATAGTGCCTTGCAGCAGCCAACATCCATTTATGAAAAGACAGCTTTTTGCAAGCAGTATCTTGAAAGCTGTATGTTTAACAATGTCACTCCCTGTGCCAGCGCAACAGAAAGGAAGCAGGAGATATTTAATATTACATCTCAAAAAATGTCAAAAATATTGTGTGCTTCAGTTGGTAGATTTTCAGGATTGCAAAATTATGGATGTTTAAAATTGATTAATCGAGACAGAAATAAATATTTCCCTAATACTTTAGCTGCTAGACAATATATTCTTGTGATGAGCATTAATATTTAGCTTATTAATAACAACCTTCTATCTCTAGAGTATACCTGTGAGTTAGGTGCCAGTAATGAAAATCTGAAAGCAGTACAAATCATACTGTAAATAATTTGTTTTACAGTCATTTCAATGGATTGACCATTACAATAACAAGTGTAGGCAGGATGTTAGTTCAAGCAGTGGAATGCTCCTCCTGTGAGATGTGGGATTTCAGGGCACCTGACAGTCTCTCAGATTACTTCATCTACAGGCAGTGCATTTTCGTGCAGCTGCTGACTGACGAGGTCAGGGAGCTGGAGCTGGATGCACTCAGGAGCATCTGGGAGGCTAAAATTCTCAAAGATGAGACTTTTACTGAGGTGGTCACACCCTGCATGCAGGCCATAAATAGTAGTTGGGAACCTACCTGGAGAAGTAAAGCGACTAAGCTGTCAGAGCAGGGTTCCCCTATGGTCATTTCCCTCAGCAACAAGTGTACTCTTCTGGATACACAAAATAATCTGCAGATGCTGGGGTCAAAGCAACACTCACAACACGCTGGAGGAACTCAGCAGGTTGGGCAGCATCCGTGGAAAAGATCGGTCGACGTTTCGGGCCGGAACCCTTCGTCAGGACTGTAGGAGAAAGGGGCAGAGGCCCTATAAAGAAGGGCCTCTGGATACTCTTCTGGATATTACTTGGTGGGGGTAGGGGGGGCGGATGGACAGGAGCAGCAGGCAGGCCAGTGGCACTGTGGCTTGTTCTGAGGCTCAGCAGGGAAAGGTAATGTCATGCAGAGCGATGCTGATAGGAGACTTGATAGGGCAATAGACTGGAGATTCTGTGGCTGCAAAAAAGAAAATCGAGGATGGCATGGTGCCTCCCAGGTACTAGGGTAAGGATGTCTCAGAGCGGCTGCAGAAGATTCTCAAGAGGAAGGGTGAGTACCCAGAGGTTGTGGTGTACATTGGCACCTATGACATAGGTAGAAAAGGGGAAGAGGTCCTGCACAGTGAGTATAGGGAGTTAAGGGAATGACCAAAGAGAAACACCTCCAAGGTGGTAATCTCTGGATTACTCCCAGTATCACATGCTGATGAGGGCAGGGATAGGACGATAGTACAGATGAATAAATGGCTGAGTAACTGTTGTAGGTGGCAGGGTTTTAGATTTCTGGATGATAGGGATCCGTTTTGGGGAAGGTATGACCTGTAGAAAAAGGATAGGTTGCACCTGAACCTGAGTGCGAGCAACATCTCAATGGGCAGGTTTGTTAGAGCTGTTGGGGAGTTTAAAACCAATTTGGCAAGGGAATGGAAACTGGAGTGATAGGGCTGAGAATGGGACTGTTGGTATACTAGTTGATGCAATGTGTAGTGAGACTGTGAAGAAGGACAGGCAGATGATGATTGGGCATAATTGCAGTCAGTGGGATGAGTTGAATTGTAACATAGGCGAATCAAAAATGGTAACAATATAGGACTCAAAGTTTTATATTTGAATGCACACAGCATACGGAATAAGATAGATAATCCTGTAGTGCAGTTAGTGATTGTCAGGTATGATGTTGTGGGATCACTGAGTTGTGGCTGAAAGAAGATTATATTTGGAAGCTTAACATCCAAGGACACACATTGCATTGTAAGGACAGGCAGGTAGGCAGAGGGGCTGGACTGATTCTGTTGCAAAAAATGAAATCAAATCCATAGAAAGGGGTGACACGGGGTCAGGATATGCTGAAACCTTGTGAGTAGAGTTAAGAAATTAAAAGGGTAAAAAGGCACTGAGGGGAGTTATATATAAGCCTCCGAACAGTAGTGAGGACATGGGTACAAATTACAAATGGGCATAGAAAATTCATGTAAAAAGTGCAATGTTACAATGGCCATGGGGGCATATCAAAATGCAAATAGGGAAAATTAGGTTGGTGCTTTATGCAAAGAGAGAGAATCTGTAGAGTGCCTATAAGATGGCTTTTCAGAGCAGATTGTGGTTGAGCCCACAAGAGAAAATGCAATTCTAGAGTAGGTGTTGTGTAATGAGCCAGATATGATTAGGGAGCTTAAGGTAAAGGAACGCATAGAAAGCAGTGATCATAATATGATAGAATTCAACTTGCAGTTTGAGAGGGGAAGCTAAAGACAGATGTATCAGTATTGCAATGCAGTAAAAGGAATTACAGAAGCAAGAGGGAGGAGCTGGCCATAGTTCATTAGAAGGAGACACTAGCAAGGGTGATGGCAGAACAATAATGGCTGGAGTTTCTGATAATTCAGAAGTGGCAGGATGGATACATCCCAAAGCTGAAGAAGTATTCTAAAGAGACAATGATGCAACCATAGATGACAAGGGAAGCCAAAGACAGCATAAAAGCAAAAGAGATGACATATAACATAGCAAGAATTAGTGGGAAGTTAGAGGATTGGGAAGATTTTAAAAACTAACAGAAGACAACAAAAAATATAAGGAGAGAAAAGATGAAATATGAAGGTAAGCTAGCCAATAAAGTAAGAGGATACTAAATTTTCCTTTGGATATATAAAGAGTAAAAGAGAGATGAGAGCAGATGATTGACCACTGGTAAATGATGCTGGAGAGGTATAAATTGAGGACAATATAATAGCAGAGGAAATTAATAAATATTTTGCATCAGTCTTCACTGTGGAAGGCACTAGTAGTATGCTAGAAATTCAAGAGTGTCAGGGGACAGAAGTGAGTGCAGTTCCTATTACTAAGGAGTAGGTGCTTGAGAAACTGAAATGTCTGATGGTAGATAAGTCACCTGAACTAAATGTATCACACCCCAGGGTTCTTAAAGAGGTAGTGGAAGAGATTATGGAGGCATTAGTAAGAAGAAAGGAAATTATAGGTTAGTTAGCCTGAGTTCAGTGGTTGAGAAGATGTCGGAGTCTATTATTAATGATAGGGCAAAGTCAGCATGGTTTCCCCACCTTTACTAATAGACTCCAACATGTTCTCAACTACTGAAGTCAGGCTAACTGGTCTATAATTTCCTTTATTCTGCCTCTCTCTCTTAAAGAGTTGAGTGACATTTGCAATTTTCCAGTCCTCTGGAACCATTCTAGAATCTAGTGATTCTTGAAAGATCACTTCGGCCCCCTGACGCTCTTGAATTTCTGGCATACTGCTGGTGTCTTACACAATGAAAACTGATAGAAAATACATGAATCCTTCTGCGGGATTCTCTAAAGGTGAATTAGCAGGTTCAGTTGGTGGTAAGAAAGGCAAATGCAACGTTAGCATTCATTTTGAAAGGACTGGAATATAACAGCAAGGATGTAATGCTGATGCTTTATAAGGCATTTGTCAGATTGCACTTGACGTATTGTGAGCAGTTTTTGGCCATGTTTAAAAAGAGATGTGTTGGCATTGGAGAGGGTCCAGAAAAGGTTCATGACAATGATTCAGGGAATGAAGGTTTTAATGTATGATGATCATTTGATGGCTCTGGGCCTGTACTCACTGAAGTTTTAAAGAATTAGGGTGGATCCCTTTGAAATCTATCGAATATTGAAAGGCGGGTGCGTCCAGGATGAGGGAGCGCAGCCTCAGAATAGAGAGGCATCCATTTAGAAAAGAGATGAGGAGGAAATTCTTTAGCCAGGTGGTAGTGAATCTGTCCCATTCTTTGCCATGGATGGCTGTAGAGGCCAAATCATTGGATATATTTAAAGAAGATGTTGATAGATACTTAGTTATTCAGTACATCAAAGGTTACAGGGAGAAGGGAGGAGAATTGGGTTGAAAAGGATAATAAATCACCCATGATGGAATGGCGGAGACAACTCAATGAGCCAAATGGCCTAATTCTACTCCTTTGTCTTATGGTCCTGTTGTCTTACAAGCAAAATGCCAAAAATAAGATTCAGCAACTTTATTGTTTATTAATTACCAATGACAAATAAGCTATATTGAATATACTTTTTAAACAGATCCAACTTATGAAATTATTAATGTTGATCCTTGAAATTATTGTTTACACTAAAGCACTTTTAAAAAGCAGTCAAGTTAATTGATATACTTGTGCTATAATTTTCTTACATTTCTATCTTTTAGCATTATATTTATCTGTAATACAATCAAGTATTTTCAAAAGGGGAGTAAAGGAAATGAGTTCAAATAATATTTGGGAGCTGTGTCTACAGAATTAGAAACAGTTGCATGCTTTTTTGAGGCCTGTATGCATAATGTCCTACATCCTTTTTAGAGCACATATACAGTAACCTTATGCATGTACTTTGTATTTTGAAGGTTTATATTTTATGCATCAGTGATCAATGTAGTTCAACATCATTCCTAGTTGGCTCACAATGAAAAATGGCCTACCAATAATCCTGCATCAAAATTGCATATATATTCATATATGTGTGAAAATCATACTGTAAGTCTTATAGAAGATTTGAGGCAACAATCCAGTCTTAGGGTTCAAATGACTGACAAATTGCTTAAGCAGTGCTTCCTGGTGTGTGCTAAATGAGTGGAAGCTATTCTCTCCAATTAAATTTTCCACGTAGACATTATGTATCCATCCTTTTATATTCCAATGAAATACTACAATCACAGCATGATCTTGTCTGTTGATCTTAAGAACCAAGCATTTGATTTAATTAGTTAACTTCAGTTTGCCTGTTTCTTTTAATTCCTTTTGTTTGAGTATTGATTGACGATTTTGTTCTTCTTTTAAAGGTGCTATGTTGATGATAGGATCTCAAAGGTTGCCTGGCTGAACCGATCCAATATTATTTTTGCTGGAAATGACAAATGGTCCTTGGACCCTCGAGTTACTCTGTTGACCAGCGCACACTTAGAGTATAGCCTTCAGATTCAGCAAGTGGATGTAACCGATGAAGGTCCTTACACATGCTCAGTGCAGACCCAGCACCAACCCAAGACCTATCAAGTGCATCTGATAGTGCAAGGTAAGTGTTGATTCCTATTCTATCTGTTTAGCAAAGGAATACATGAAAACCCTTGCTCCATGGAACAGGTTAGTAGAATCATAGCTGAAGAACATCATAGCCATTAAATCACAGGATAAAGAATCCAATGACCTGAGTGAAAAATGGAGAATTTAAACTGTCTGTAGTGTTAAAGCTGCTGTTTTTTTTTCTTGACAACCATGAAGCAGGTGGGTTCTTGTAAAGAAAATGTACTTCACTATTGTTCCATTGGGAAGTCATCTCATGCCATTATCTGGGCTTGTCTGTGTATCACTTCCCAGCAATAGCAACATGAATAGCACTTATCTCCTTTTTAAGGCACCTTAACAAGCCAGTCAGATACCATCAATAGTTTCTCACTGGTGATTAGAGGTGATGAGAAAATACCAGCCTTTCCAATTATACCAATGTGGCAGAAAATTATTTTTAACAGAAGATTTGTGGCCACATTCAGTACTGAGCATAGGACATGCTTTATTTCATTCCCTTCACAGGAAGTTATTTGAAGAGTTCTTTCTGAAAATTCAGTATCAGGGATTACATCATGAAAGCTTGTAATGAACAAGTGCAGAATTTAAACTGAATTGAGAAATGGTCCTACTGCGACATGTACCAAAAGGGTACAGCAACACCGAAAATATATGCCTCAAGCTTATTGGTCATAGAGTAATACAGCATGAAAACAGGCCATTTGGCCCATATCATCCATACTGACCATTGTGCTTGCTCAGCTGGACCCATTTGCCTGCATCTCACTCAATTTCTCCTATCCATGCATGTAACTAAAAGTCTTTTAACTTTTGTTATTATATCTACCTCAACCATTTATTCTGGCACCTCATTCCATATACACAATACCATCTGTATTAAAAAGTTGCCCCTCAGGTCCTTTTATAATATTTCACCTCTCACCATAGATCATTGTATGCTTTCTAGTTTTTAGTAACCCCTTTCCGAGGGGGAAAAATAACCTATATCCATTCATATTATCCATATCTCTCATGTACAGGCTTTTTATACACCTCCATGAGGTCATCCCTCAATCTCATATGTTCCAAAGAATAAAGACCTAGCCCACTGATCCTCTCCCTAATATTCAGGCTCTCAGCATGTTTGGAAATCTTCTGCCATCCTTCTAGTTTAATAGGGCAACCAAAACTGTTTGCAATACTCTAACTGGGTTCTTACCAATGTCTTGAACATCTGCAATATAACTCTATTTAATGCCCTAAATGATGGAAATCCAGTATGCCAATCATCTTGTTCACTGCTGTGTATACTTGTGACACTGCTTTCAGTGAACTACCTACTTGTCCTTCTGAGTCTCTGTGTTCCACAGCACTCCCCATGGTTGTGGTGTGATGGCACTGGGTTTACTGACCGTAAATTTCTAAACTCAAATGAAGACCTTAACCCCTGACAGATATAAATAGCCATGACTACTTTCACTTGAAGTATTGCAAACAGTTTTGGTTGCCCTATTAAACTAGAAGAATTGGCACATCTTCCCAAATTTTGTGTTCTCCAAAACATTAACTCAGCAAGGCTATTCAATCTGTTCTGTCAATCCAGTGGATTTTATCAATTAAATATACAAATTGTCCCTGTAACATTAAATATAGCACAATAGCAGTATTGGTAGGCTTAGTGGTCCTACTTGTTGCATTGTAGGAGTACCACATCTGCAATATATGCGTATACCCAAGTAGTAAGTAAAACACGTTCAAATAATTCGACCTCATAACAACATAATGCTTTGTAGATCTCGGAGGCCCTAGGATTACATCTCTGTTTCTGAAGAAATCACAACAGAACAGGTTAAAAGATATCAGGAGTATAGCATTCCTCAAGGGTAGCTGTCTTTCTTCTCCTGGTAGGTCTTTCACCATTGTAAAATGTGACACATAAAATATAGTAAGATTGATGTTTTTGATATAAAAATAAAAGCAGTAAACCATAATAGTTTAATGCTGTCAATAGCAATAAACACCACATTTTAAGGTACATTATATAAAATCTTAAGAACCATCTACTGTGTATATATATATATAAAAAATTATAAGTTAGAAAGTAAACATGCAACATCCAAATAGGTAAATAAAAAAATAATGTTTGTCATCTCAGCTTTCTGTCGGATTGGGTTATTAGACCAACTATTCACAACAGACGCAGCCAAACCCTCTCAAGCTGAGGTGAGAAACAGGAATACCTGTATGCAATGTTAGTGATCAGGACTAGGAAAAGGAAGGGAGCAAAGATAACATGATCAGGGTAGTCCCTGCTCTTCACTCTTTCAGGGTTGAGGACAAAACAGAGGAATAGGTAAAGAGGAAAGTACTAGGCAGGGGATAGCAAAGCAGACATAGTCATACAAGAGTTAACCCATGGTAGTGCAGGTCAGGTATGGGAGTTATCGGAGACTTAGATGTGAAGTTATACACAACGCAGAAGTCACCAACCTTCCATACTTGCAGACTTCAAAGTCTCAACAAAAAGAGTACTACAAAAACAATAAATTGAATGGCAAGGGGCATTGTCCTTTGGAAAACTGCAACAACAAATCTGTAACCCAATTTAAAGTAGTGCCAATCCATCCAGAAACTGTATTTACTGCTGTGGAAGCTGAATTTGCAACAGCTGAAAAAGTATATCAGCTGAAGCTTTAAGCTAGTCAGGGGCTGAATATGAATCTAAAAAGAGAATAAGTGAAAGGAAACGCCTCACTCATCTGATTGTGTTAGTTTGGTTACTCTTGTTGTGTACAGAGAAATACTCTTTTGATTTGACTGCATTTCATCTAGCCATTGTTGATGAATATCAAATCTTTCTAGAGCAATCTTTCACAAACAAGAGAAAATCTGCAGATGCTGGAAATTCAAGCAACACACACAAAATGCTGGAGGAACTCAGCAGGACAGGCAGCATTTATGCAAAGAAAGTACAGTCGATGTTTTGGGCTGAGACCCTTTGGCAGGGCTGGAGAGAAACAGATGAGTAGATTTAAAAGGTGAGGGAAGCGGGGAGAGAAACACAAGCTCACACTCAGGTTGCAGGAATCCATGACCTCCTCTACTGTTGCAATGAGGCCACACTCAGGTTGGAGGAACAACACCTTGTAATCCATCTGGGTAGCCTCCAATCTGAAGGCATAAACATTAATTTCTCGAATTTCCAGTTCATGGGTTCAATGTCCATTCAGAAATCTGATAGCAGAGGGGATGAAGCTATGCCTGGATCATTGAATGTGTTCCTTCAGGTTTCTGTACCTCCTTCCTCATGGTGGCAATGAGAAGAGGGCATGCCCTAGGTGATGGAGGCACTTAATAATGGATGCCACCCTTCTGTGGCATCGGTCCTTGAATGTGTTCTAGATGCTGGGTAGGTTTGTGCCCATGATAGAGCAGACTGAGTTTATAACTTTCTGCAGCTTATTTTGGTCCTGTGCAGTGCCCCCCCCCCCCACCCCATACTAGACAGTGATGCAACCAGTTAGAAAGCTCATCACAGTACATCTGTAGAAGTTTGTGAGTGCCTTTGGTGACATAGCAAATATCCTCAAGCTCTGAATGAAATATAGCGGCTGTCATGCTGCCTTTGTAACTGCACCGATATGTCAATATGTTGGGCCCAGGATAGATTACAAGAGATTTTGTCATCCAGGGACTTGTAATTGCTCACACTTTCCACTGCTGATCCCTCTATGAAGACTGGTGTACATTTCCTCATCTTAACCTTTCTGAAGTCCGCAATCAAGTCTTTGGTCTTACTGATGTTGAGTGCAAGGTTGTTACCATGACACCACTCAACCAGATGATCTGTCTCGCCTCTGTATGCCTTTTCGTCACTGTCTGAAATTCTGCCAACAATCGTTGTGTCATCTGCAGACTTGTATTTGGCATTTGCTGACAACAGCGCTGTTGTAGGCTGGATCAAAGGTGTTAACAAATTAACATATCTGAGGGAATATGAAAATCTGACTGAGTGAAGCCACAACAGCAACCTCTTACTCAACGTCAGCAAGATCAAGAAGTTGATTATTTGAAACCAGAAGTCCATGAGCCAGTTCTCATCAGAGGTGGAGAAGATCATCAACTTCAAATTCCTCAATGTTACCATTTCAGAGGTCTGCTTTGGGCTCAGTACATAAGTGCAAGCATGAAGAAAGCATGGTAGTGCCTCTACTTCTTTAGGAGTTTGTGAAAATTTGGTAAGACATCTAAAGTTTTGACAAACCTCTATAGATGTATGGTGGAGAATATATTGACTGGTTTCATCACAGTCTGGTATGGAAACACCAATGTCCTTGAACAAAAAAATCCTACAAAAACTAGTGAATATGGCCCTGCCTATTACGGGTAAAGCCCTCCACACAATTGAGCACATTCACACGATGTTGTTGCAAGAATGCAGCATCCATCATCAGGGACCCCCACCACCCATTTTGTGCTCTCTTCTTGCTGCTACCATTAGGAAGAAGGTACAGGACTCACACTACCAGGTTCAGAAACAGTTATTACCCTTCAACCATCAGGCCCTTGAACCAAAGGGGATAACTTCACTCAACTTCACCTGCTCCATCACTGAAATGTTCCCACAACCTGTGGAGTCAGTTTCAAGGACTCTTCATCTCATGTTCTCGATACTTGTTACTTATCTATTTATTATTGTTATTTCTTTCATTTTGTATTTGCACAGTTTTTTGTCTGTTGACCACCCAGTTGTTGCAGTTTTTCATTGATTCTATTATGGTTTTCACTCCATTATAGATTTACTGAATACGCTGATTAGAAAATGAATCTCAGGGTTGTATATGGTGACACATATGTACTTTGCTAACTTGCTTTGAACTTTAAATTTTGATTCTTTCACTTCACCATACCACTCGAAAGTGACTAGAATGCAGAGTTGTACTCCACTTGTATGCCCATTTGTTCACACATGGCTTGAAAGCATTTCTCACTGAAGGAAGACTCTCAGTCAGCATGTATGCAGATGAAGGTGTCAAAATTTGGAAATGTGGAGTTTAGCAGTGCTGTGACGGTTATGGTCCCACTATAAGTAGTCTTGGAAGCTAACCACATACATACTGTACAAAGATCAATTATCACAGGAATATATTTATAAGGTTTCTGATAAGGTGGGTTGCATAACGATCCTTCTTTACATGTTCTCCCTGATCTGCAGGGAGGGAGTGACATCTCAGATGGATCCTGTCCCTTTGTATATTTAGAGGGTGAAGGATGAGGTGGGTGTAGGCGCTCAGTTTCATATTCTTCTCCATGACACCGATGGGGGTGTTTGAATGTTTCCTCTGTCCCAGAATGCGTATCTTGATCTAAGAATTCCTTCCACGAAGGAAGGGCCAAAGCAGAAGCTAAAGGTCATGGCTGATGCCTGGTGTCTAGCACTCTAGGTTCTAGGTGAATATCACTTCCAAATGCAGGTGGTCTCCAGGGAACGTATGGTTTGTTGATTATGTCTTCACTGCTGAGGGTCTGGTGTAGGAGAATGCTGTGAATGTAATCAACCCGAGAAATAAGGTTGGTTTATTATCACCGGCACATGACATGAAATTTGTTAATTTAGCAGCAGCAGTTCAATACAATACATAATCTAGCAGAACGAGAGAAAAAAATAATAGTAATAAGTAAAATAAAACTTAATAAATAAACAAATAATTCAATTACGTATATTGAATAGATTATTAAAAATGTGCAAAAACAGAAATACAATATATTAAAAATGTGAGGTAGTGTCCAAAGCTTTAAAGTCCATTTAGGAATCGGATGGTGGAGGGGAAGAAGCTGTTCCTGAATCACTGAGTGTGTGCCTTCAAGGCTTCTGTATCTCCTACCTGATGGTAACAGTGAGAAAAGGGCATGCCCTGGGTGCTGGAGGTCTTTAATAATGGACGCTGCCTTTCTGAGACACCGCTTCCTGAAGATGTCTTGGATACTTTGTAGGTTAGTGCCCAAGATGGAGCCGACTAGATTTAGAACCTTCTGCAGCTTCTTTCAGTCCTGTGCAGTAGCCCCTCCATACCAGACAGTGACGCAGCCTGTCAGAATGCTCTCCATGGTACAACTATCGAAGTTTTTGAGCGTATTTGTTGACATGCCAAATTGCTTCAAACTCCTAAAAAAGTATAGCCGCTGTCTTGCCTTCTTTATGACTACATCAATATATTGGGACTAGGTTAGATCCTCAGAGATCTTGACACCCAGGAACTTGAAGCTGCTCGCTCTCTCCACTTCTGATCCCTCTATGAGGATTGGTACGTGTTCCTTCATCTTACCCTTTCTGAAGTCCACAATCAGTGCTTTCGTCTTACTGACGTTGTGTGCAAGGTTGTTGCTGTGGCACCATTCCACTAGTTGGCATATCTCGCTCCTGTACACCCTCTCGTCACCACCTGGGATTCTACCAACGGTGGTTGTATCGTCAGCAAATTTGTAGATGGTGTTTGAGCTATGCCTAGTCACACACTCATGTGTATACAGAGAGTAGAGCAGTGGGCTAAGCACACACTCCTGAGGTGCACCAGTGTTGATTGTCAGCGAGGAGGATATGTTATCACCAACCTGCACAGACTGTGGCCTTCTGATTAGGAAGTCGAGGATCCAATTACAGAGGGAAGTACAGAGACCCAGGTTCTAAAATTGTGGGAATAATATTATTAAATGCTAAGCTATAGTTGATGAACAGCATCCTGACGCAGGTATTTGTGTTGTCAGGGTGGTCTAAAGCCGTGTGAAGAGCCATGGAGATTGCGTCTGCCATTGACCTATTGTGATGATAGGGAAATTGCAATAGGGTCAAGGTCCTTGCTGAGGCACGACATCAGTCTAGTCATGACCAACCTCTCAAAGCATTTCATCACTGTCGATGTGAGTGCTACTGGGCGATAGTCGTTAAGGCAGCCCACATTATTCTTCTTTGGCACTGGTATAATTGTTGCCTTTTTAAAGCAAGTAGGAACTTCTGCCTGTAGCAGTGAGATGACTTTGATGACTTTGTTATGGGTCCTACATTCCCTTTAGAGGGAAAAGGAGAGGATCCTATTCCTGCACCTCGTTGCCCTTATGTTGGAATGAGTGGTAATCCTGCTACCAGAATGTGCGTATGCAGAATCTCTTCAAGAACCTGAAATCGCTCATGCGTTGGCCGTTGATTAAGGGCTATTCCTCTCATGGTGTGGTGGTTTTCACGAAGATAAAGGAGTAACATTATAAAATTAACTTCAGAATTCCATCATCACCAACTGGAGGCATACACATTCTGCCTGCAAACTCAGAACATTAAAGGTCCAAAAACTTGAAACTTGGTGGGAGCTTTGTACTGGCAAAGCTGCAGTGGCTTCCCATCCCTGTATTCTTCTTCAGCTGGCTATAGTCAGTCTTCTTAGTAATTCATCTGCATGTTTCCAAGCATCTATTCTCCAGGCTTCATTAATACTACCTCATGTGTGCCTGGAATGAATACAAAAATCCAATACATCAGGATTAAGATATGGGTTACAATTTCTATCACATAAGCATGTGGTTCCCACCCAGGTGCTTGTTTTCTATCTATAAAGGGGCCGATCTGTTGTCTCCAGGCACAAATTATTGCTACATTGTTGGGATCTGGTAGAAATTGTGATGATCAGAGTTCAGCAGGTCATATAGAGGGGTTTGGTCTGTCTAACCTGCATCCTAATCTATATTTCGTCCTTCATCATTTCCAGTCTTTGACTTGAAGAATAAAATATTCATCACATTCTATTTGACGAGCAGTTGGGTATTTCTGATCTATTATCAACACATTCATAATTATCGACCAGCATTTGCCTGCGCAGCTGCTGGAAACCAGGATGTTGGTCATGTTCTTAGCACTAAGAAGAGTGCTGTAGCACATGTTGAGAGCTCTCTCAGTTGGACTACCGCTAAATAATAATTCTTTCCAGAATAAAACTTTTTGTATAATGTGACCACATTGGGTGCCAGCAGCGATGGTACTGGGTTTGCTGACTGCGAAGTTCGAAATTCAGATGAAAATCTTAAGCCTTTTCAGATATAAATAGCCATGAGTACTGTCACTAAAGGGAGTTTATACTGTAACTACCAAATCTTCAAAGACTACTTTACTTCCCTGTTTATTCTCCACTGAGAGTTTAGCTGCTAATGCCCACTATTCGAGCAGTGGGTCCCCTCTCCCTACCAAGGAGAGTATATTTCCAGCTAACAAAGTAGTTTCAAAAGCAGTTTGTTTATTTTCAGTGATGCACATGTAAATCCAAGCAACATTCTTAAAACACATGTAAAGTTCACAGAGATTTCCATCTTATAAAACATTTCCAAGTTACAAACCATTTCTAAGACACAAAGGATTTCCAAAACACAGGACAATCCCTCTTAGCTAAAAAGACATACCAAAGATGCACACAAGCCAATCATCCGTTGCAGAAATCAAAGCCAAAGGAATTGTCTCTAGTTCATCTCATGTTTCTTTCAATTTTCTTGATGTCCTTTAACCATTCCTAATAAGCCTGAACTGCTCTCTATATTTATACCACTTTTCTTTGCCACTTGGGTGACTTGAGATCACAGAGACATGGCTCCAGGGTGACCAAGGATGGGAGCTCAACATTCAGGGATATTCAATATTCAGGAGGGATAGACATGAAAGAAAAGGAGGTGGGGTAGCATTGCTGGTTAGAGAGGAGATTAACGCAATAGAAAGGAAGGACATTAGCCTGGAGGATATGGAATCGATATGGGTAGAGCTGCATAACACTAAGGGGCAGAAAACGCTAGTGGGAGTTGTGTACAGGCCACCTAACAGTAGTAGTGAGGTTGGGGATGGCATTAAACAAGAAATTAGAAATGCGTGCAATAAAGGAACAGCAGTTATAATGGGTGACTTCAGTCTACATATAGATTGGGTGAACCAAATTGGTAAGGGTGCTGAGGAACAGGATTTCTTGGAATGTATGCGGGATGGTTTTTTGAACCAACATGTCGAGGAACCAACTAGAAAGCAGGCCATTCTAGCCTGGGTTTTGAGCAATGAGGAGGGGTTAATTAGCAATCTTGTCGTGAGAGGCCCCTTGGGTAAGAGTGACCATAATATGGTGGAATTCTTCATTAAGATGGAGGGTGACATAGTTAACTCAGAAACAAAGGTTCTGAACTTAAAGAAGGGTAACTTTGAAGGTATGAGACGTGAATTAGCTAAGATAGACCAGCAAATGATACTTAAAGGGTTGACGGTGGATATGCAATGGCAAGCATTTAAAGATTGCATGGATGAACTACAACAATTGTTCATCCCAGTTTGGCAAAAGAATAAACCAGGGAAGGTAGTGCACCCGTAGCTGACAAGGGAAATTAGGGATAGTATCAATTCCAAAGAAGAAACATACAAATTAGTCAGAAAAAGCAGCTCACCTGAGGACTGGGAGAAATTCAGAGTCCAACAGAGGAGGACAAAGGACTTAATTAGGAAGGGGGAAAAAAGGTTATGAGAGAAAACTGGCAGGGAACATAAAAACTGACTGTAAAAGCTTTTATAGATATGTAAAAAGAAAAAGATTGGTTAAGACAAATGTAGGTCCCTTACAGACAGAAACAGGTGAATTGATTATGGGGAACAAGGACATGGCAGACCAATTGAATAACTACTTTGGTTCTATCTACACTGAGGAGGAGATAAATAATCTTCTGGAAATAGTAGGGGACAGAGGGTCTAGTGAGATGGAGGAACTGAGGGAAATACATGTTAGTAGGGAAGTGGTGTTAGGTAAATTGAAGGGATTGAAGGCAGATAAATCCCCAGGGCCAGATGGTCTGCATCCTAGAGTGCTTAAGGAAGTAGCCCAAGAAATAGTGGATGCAATACTGATAATTTTTCAAAACTCCTTAGATTCTGGACTAGTTCCTGAGGATTGGAGGGTGGCTAATGTAACCCCGCTTTTTAAAAAAGGAGGGAGAGAGAAACCGGGGAGTTTTAGACCAGTTAGCCTAACATTGATGGTGGGGAAAATGCTAGAGTCAGTTATCAAAGATGTGATAACAGCGCATTTGGAAAGCAGTGGAATCATCGGACAAAGTCAGCATGGATTTGTGAAAGGAAAATCATGTCTGACGAATCTCATAGAATTTTTTGAGGATGTAACTAGTAGAGTGGATAGGGGAGAACCAGTGGATGTGGTATATTTGGATTTTCAAAAGGCTTTTGACAAGGTCCCACACAGGAGATTAGTGTGCAAACTTAAAGCACGCGGTATTGGGGGTAAGGTATTGATGTGGATAGAGATTTGCTTGGCAGACAGGAAGCAAAGAGTGGTAATAAACGGGACCTTTTCAGAATGGCAGGCAGTGACTAGTGGGGTACCGCAAGGCTCAGTGCTGGGACCCCAGTTGTTTACAATATATATTAATGACTTGGATGAGGGAATTAAATGCAGCATCTCCAAGTTTGCGGATGACACGAAGCTGGGTGGCAGTGTTAGCTGTGAGGAGGATGCTAAGAGGATGCAGGGTGACTTGGATAGGTTAGGTAAGTGGGCAAATTCATAGCAGATGCAATTTAATGTGGATAAATGTGAGGTTATCCACTTTGGTGGCAAAAGCAGGAAAACAGATTATTATCTGAATGGTGGCCGATTAGGAAAAGGGGAGGTGCAACGAGACCTGGGTGTCATTATACACCAATCATTAAAAGTGGGCATGCAGGTACAGCAGGCGGTGAAAAAGGTGAATGGTATGCTGGCATTTATAGCGAGAGGATTCGAGTACAGGAGCAGGGAGGTACTACTGCAGTTGTACAAGGCCTTGGTGAGACCACACCTGGAGTACTGTGTGCAGTTTTGGTCCCCTAATCTGAGGAAAGATATTCTTGCCATAGAGGGAGTACAAAGAAGGTTCACCAGATTGATTCCTGGGATGGCAGGACGTTCATATGGTGAAAGACTGGATCAACTAGGCTTATACTCGCTGGAATTTAGAAGATTGAAGGGGGATCTTATTGAAACGTATAAAATCCAAAAGGGATTGGACAGGCTAGATGCAGGAAGATTGTTCCCGATGTTGGGGAAGTCCAGAACGAGGGGTCACAGTTTGAGGATAAAGGGGAAGCCTTTTAGGACCGAGATGAGGAAAAACTTCTTCACACAGAGAGTGGTGAATCTGTGGAATTCTCTGCCACAGGAAACAGCTGAGGCCAGTTCATTGGCTATATTTAAGAGGGAGATAGATATGGCCCTTGTGGCTAAAGGGATCAGGGGGTATGGAGAGAAGGCAGGTACAGAGTTCTGAGTTGAATGATCAGCCATGATCATACTGAATGGTGGTGCAGGCTCGATGGGCCGAATGGCCTACTCCTGCACCTATTTTCTATGTTTCACGCACATATGATATGTCCTCAGATACCCTTTTTACACAAAAGGTGTAAAACATCCCAGAGACATATTTCCCAGCTAACCTACAATTAATGCTGTAAAGGTAACTTCCTCAAACACATAGAACTCCCGGCTATAAATACATCAGTTATTGATATGCTGAATGATATTGGTAGGAGTTACTGGGTGGTATTAGAGCTCAGGGTGTTGGAGGTCACAGTTCAAATCCAGCATCCTCTGTAAGAAAGTCTGGTTGTTCTTTCCGTCTGCATTTGGGTTTCTTCTGGGTGTTCCCTTTTTTTTCTGCAGTGCAAAGACGTACCAGTTAGTAGGTTAATTGGTTATTGTAAATTGTTCTGTGATTAGGTTAGGCTTAAATTAGTGGGTTAAAGGTCAGCACAGCTCATTGGGCCAGAAGAGCCTGTTCTGTACCATATCTCCAAATAAATAAATAGCTAAAACAAACAAACAAACAAATAAACTTAAAGGTGCTTACTGCTTTCCATTTACATTTTAACTGAAGATTGACTCCCATTTTGCGAACAGAAGCTAAACAAATTGTATACAGTAGTTGGAAGTTTACTTGCATCTGCTTGTTCTTACAAGTGGCAACTGCTGTGCTTAGAAAATGAGCTTTACAAAAATTGAGATTACCTGTGTCAGGAAGTGAATATCCATCACAGTGGAAGCCCTACTCTGATTTAACTTCCTCAAATACAACACTTTACACTTATCTGAATTGAAAACCAGTCCTTGATCCACTTACTTATTTTATCAAGATCCCCCTGTAATTTCTGATTATCTTTCTCAGTGTCTTTGATATGATCTATTTTAATATTAACTGCAGACTTATCCATCATCCCTTCTACATTGACCCCCAAATTATTTATATAAATTATGAACAACATATATCCCAGCTCTGACACTAGTCACAAGCCTCTAGTTTGAGAAATAAATGTCAACCATCACTCTTTGCATCTTACTCTTAAGTCAATTGTGAAGCCACTTAGCTACCATTTCTTGGATCCCATGCATGTAATCTTCCAGACTTGCCTGCAATGTGGACCTTGTCAAAAGTCTTGTTAAATTCCCCTGATTTACCCTTATCTACCCTCTTGGTCACTTCTTTGAAAAACACAAGAGATTCGTCAGATATGATTTCCCACATACAAAGCCATGCTGACTATCCCTAATTTGATCTTGACTACCCAAATGTTATAGATCCTGTCCCTTAGAATCCCCTGCAGTAACTTGCCCACCACAGGGTAGATTACTAGTATGGCAGACTCAACAGCCTGTCATTCCCTAGCTTGTCTTTACAGCCTTTCTTAAATAATGGAGCAACATTATCCACTTCCAGATTTCTAGAGCTTTGCCTGCTCATTCAATTTGGATCATTCTATTGAACTGATGTGATCAATGACAATCTCAGAAAGAGTTCTTCACTCATTAAAGCTATGAAAATGTCACAACCACTCACAAAGCCCTGGGCGAGTTTGAGGTGAAGAGAAAGGATGGAGAGCAGTGGTTAGCAAAAAATCTCAGTTTCAATTTGCAACGTCCTTCTCTTCAGAGTTCTACGTGATAATAATTGTTAAAATACCTCAGAATCTATGTTTATATTGGATAAAGATTTGGTATTTCAAACACAGTGAAGTTGATATTTGTTTCAGTACATTTCAGTATAATTCCAAAGAATCTGTAACTCAGATATGGAATAGAGATTGAAGAATCCAGAGGACAGGCAGTTATGTGGGCTTATTATGCTATTGTTGCAATGAGCAAAGGAAGCAAATCCAATTGCAGGACACAGGCACGGAGATTGAGTTTGGATGCTTACATGGGTGTAAACTCTGAATAGCAAACAGGAGGGATCTTGAAACGGAGCCCTGATATGGAGCCTTGACACGGAGCCTTGACTCAGAGACTTGACACAGAACCTTGACTCAGAGAGACGGAGTCTCATAGGTAAACCTTGAAACTGGAGCTAAACTTAGAACAAATGGTTCTAAGCAGTCGGGAAACATAGTTGTCTCACAGGAAACAGACCAACAAACTGGCGACTAGTGGTTGTGACGCCGGGGTTCTTATACTGCAGTTCTTGATGGAAACCAGGTGTGCCATCATCAAAGTGAATTAGAAGCAACTGGGAAATTAACAATCAGAACCATGGCAAAATCAAAGGAAATTAGGAGCAAGATAGGGAATTAACAATCGGGACCATGACGGTTATTTACGTGGTCAAATCCACCAGATCTATTTTAATCATTAATCATAGAACAAAAAGAAATGGAGCACCATTTATTGTAAATAATTTTTGTGACTCTGAGCTGCCCTTTTGCATGTTATGCAATACATCTATCAACTAATATTGGGAATAGATAGGAATGACCTCAACAGATATATTTAAAGAATTTATCCTCTATGTAGTGTTTAGTTGCTACTTTGTAGTTTAAAACTGATGGTCAACTTCAGTGTATTTGCTGACTAAGTAAATTAGGTTCTGCCAAAAAGATTCTGCTTGATGACTTCTCAGTATATCTGTTACTTTCAGGTATAGTTCTGGTCAGGGAAGTTGTGTTTGGGGCATTGAAATTATAAGAGCAATGCAGGGTGGAAAACACTTTTCAGATAATTGAAGGTGTTTTCAGAAGATTACAACTCAGTATCTCATAAATGAACTTTTAGAAAGATTGATTGCTTCTCTTTCAGAAGTAGAGCTTGTCAGTGAGATATGTTATGTTAACAAATGTCTTGTATGTTTCTTTACATGGCCTCCTTTTGCCAAAGGCTAGGTATGTTTGTAGTCAGCAGATGGTCATGAAAGTAAGCCACTTGTTGCTCTAGTCCTTGAACATTTGACTGTCAGCTATGCCCTTGGCATTTGCTGGGTGGACTGATCTTACATCTCATTGAATTAACTCTATCTTCAGCCATAATTTTGAACCTGGCCTATGGCAATATGCTGTTCCCTGCAGTTGCATTTGCAGCATCAGTCAGTGAGGTTCCAGATAGTCAGGAGGTGATTCCTTTTTCAACACAGAACTTAGGCTAGAAGGGCCTATATCTCTTAAAAAAAATAACTGAAAATATAGTTAAAATTAACCCAATCCAGCTATTAGAAACCCAAGCCATCAGACAGTCAGAATCAACTGAAAGCGCTCTCCATTCCCACTGGATGTCACTTTACCATAAGGCATAGGAGCAGAATTAGGCCATCGAGTCCACTCTGCCATTTCATCATGCTGATCCTGGATCTCATTCAACCCATAAACCTGCCCTCTCACCATATGCCTTGATGCCCTGACTAATCAGGAATCTATCAATTTCTGCTTTAAATATACCCATGGATTTGGCCTCCATCACAGTCTGTGGCAGAGCATTCCACAGATTCACTGCTCTTTAGCTAAAAGTTTCTCATTCTGTTCTAAAAGGCAGCCCCTCAATTTTGAGGCTGTGCCCTCTAGTTTTGGATACCCCCATCAGAGGAAACATCCTCTCCACATCCATGTTATCTCATCCTTTCAACATTCAGTAGATTTCAATGAGATCCCCCACACATTCTTGTAAATTCCAGTGAGTACAGACCCAAAGCTACCAAACACTTCTCATACATTAACCCCTTCATTTCCAGAATCATCCTCATGAACCTCCTCTGGACTCTCTCCAATGACAATACATCCTTTCTGAGATAAGGGGTCCAAATCTGTTGACAATACTCCAAGTGCAGCCCGATTACTGTCTTATAAAACTTCAGCATTATCTCTTTCTTTTTATATTCTATTCCCTTTGAAATAAATGCCAATGTTGCAACTGGTTTCTTTACCACAGACTGAACCTGTGAATTAACTTTCTGTGAATCTTGCATGAGGACTCCTCAGTCTCTTTGCACCTCTGATGTTTGAATTTTCTCCCCATTTAGATAATTGTCTGCACTATTGTTCCTTTTACCAAAATGCATTATCATATATTTCCCAATACTGTATTCCATCTTCCAACTTTTTGCCCATTCTTCCAATTTGTTTAAGTCCTGCTGCAATCACTTTGCTTCCTCATCACTACCTACCCTTTCACTTATGTTTGCATCATCCACAAACATTGCCAGAAAGCAATCAATTCCACGATCTTAAATCACTGACAAATAATGTGAAAAGTAGCGGGCCCAATATTCACCCCTGAGGACATCACTAGTCACTGGCAGCCAACCAGAAAAGACACCCTTTATTCCCACTCACTGCCTTCTGCCTGTCAGCCATCCCTCTATCCATGCCAGTATCTTTCCTGTGATGCCATACGATTTTATCTTGTAAGCAGCCTTATGTGAGACACCTTATCCAATGTCTTCTGAAAATCTAAGTAAATGACATCCACTGCCTCTCCTTTGTCCACCCCACTTGTTACTTTCTCGAAGAATTCTAACAGATTTTTCAGGTAAGATTTCTGTTTGTATAAGCCATGCTGACTTCAACATATTTTATCATTAGTCTCCAAGTAGCCTGAAACCTCATCCTTAATAATGGACTCCAATACTTTCCTATCTACTGAGGTTGGGCTAACTAGCCTATAATTTCTTTTCTTTTGCCTTCCTCCATTCTTAAAATGTGGAGTGACATTTTCAACTTTCCATCCTCCAGGACCATACCAGGATCAAGTGATTCGTTAAAGATTCTTGACCAATGCTTCCACTATTTCTTCAGCAACCTCTCTCAGGGCTCTGAGATGTAGTCCTTCTGGTCCAGGTGACTTATTCATGTTAAGACATTTCAGTTTGTCTGGCATTTTTTTCTTTGTAATAGCAATGCCACTCACTCCTGCTCCTTGATGCTTACAGACCTCTGGCATACAGCTAGTGTCTTCCACGATAATGATTGAAGCAAAGTACTTATTTAGTTCATCTGCCATTTCTTTGTCCCCCATTACTACCCCACCAGTATCATTTTCCAGTGGTCTAATAGCAACTCTCACCTCCCTTTTATTCTTTATATAACCAAAGAAACTTCTAGTATCCTGCTTTATATTATCAGCTAGTTTACCTTCATATTTCATCTTTTCCCTTCTTATATCTTTTTTAGTTGCCTTTTATTGGGTTTTAAAAGCTTCCCAATCATCTAACTTTCCACTCATTTTTGCAACCTTGTATGCCCTTTCCTTGGCTTTTATGCAGTCTTTAACTTCCTTTGTCAGCCGCAGTTGCCTACCCCTGCCATTTGAGAACTTCTTCCTCAGTAGGATATATCTAACCTGCGCTTTGTGAATTATTCACTGAAACTTCAACCACCTTTGTTCTGTTGTAATCCCCACCCCTATCCTTCTCCACCCTACCGGGGGAAGCTCCTCTCTCATGTCTCTGTAATTCCCTTTATTCCATTACGATACTAATACATGTGACTTGTGCCTCTCCCTCTCAAATTGCAGTGTGAATTCAATTATATTGTGATCACTACCTTCTAAGAATTCCATAAGACCATAAGACAAAGGAGCAGAAGTAGGCCATTCGGCCCATCGAGTCTGCTCCGCCATTTTATCATGAGCTGATCCATTTTCTCCTATTTAGTCCCACTCCCCTGCCTTCTCACCATAACCTTTGATGCCCTGGCTACCCAGATGCCTATCAATCTCTGCCTTAAATACACCCAATGACTTGGCCTCCACTGCTGCCCGTGGCAACAAATTCCATAGATTCACCACCCTCTGACTAAAAAAATTTCTTCGCATTTCTGTTCTGAAAGGGTGCCCTTCAATCCTTAAGTAATGCCCTCTCGTACTAGACTCCCCCATCATGGGAAACAACTTTGCCACATCCACTCTGTCCATGCCTTTCAACATTCGAAATGTTTCTATGAGGTCTCCCCTCATTCTTCTAAACTCCAAGGAATACAGTCCAAGAGCGGACAAACGTTCCTCATATGTTAACCCTATCATTCCCGGAATCATTTTAGTGAATCTTCTCTGTACCCTCTCCAACGTCAGCACATCCTTTCTTAAATAAGGAGACCAAAACTGCCCACAGTACTCCAAATGAGGTCTCACCAGCGCCTTATAGAGCCTCAACATCACATCCCTGCTCCTATACTCTATTCCTCTAGAAATGAATGCCAACATTGCATTCGCCTTCTTCACTACTGACTCAACCTGGAGGTTAACTTTAAGGGTATCCTGTACGAGGACTCCCAAGTCCCGTTGCATCTCAGAACTTTGAATTCTTTCCCCATTTAAATAATGGTCTGCCCATTTATTTTTTTCTGCCAAAGTGCATAACCATACACTTTCCAACATTGTACTTCATTTGCCACTTCTCTGCCCATTCTTCCAATCTATCCAAGTCTCTCTGCAAACCCTCTGTTTCCTCAGCACTACCGGTTCCTCCACCTATCTTCATATCGTCAGCAAACTTAGCCACAAAGCCATCTATTCCATAACCTAAATCGTTGATGTACAATGTAAAAAGAAGCGGCCCCAACACTGATCCCTGCGGAACACCACTGGTAACCGGCAGCCAACCAGAATAGGATCCCTTTATTCCCACTCTCTGTTTCCTGCCAATCAGTCAATGCTCCATCCACGTATGTAACTTTCCCCTAATTCCAAGGCCTCTTATCTTGTTAAGTAGCCTCATGTGTGGCACCTTGTCAAAGGCCTCTGAAAATCCAAATATACAACATCCACTGCATCTCCCTTGTCTAGCCTACTGGTAATTTCCTCAAAAAATTCTAATAGGTTTGTCAGGCAGGATTTTCCTTTAAGGAATCCATGCTGAGTTCTGCCTATCTTGTCATATGCCTCCAGGTACTCTGTAACCTCATCCTTGACAATCGACTCCAACAACTTCCCAACCACAGATGTCAAGCTAACAGGTCTATAATTTCCTTTTTGCTTCCTTGCCCCCTTCTTAAATAGCAGAGTGACATTTGCAATCTTCCAGTCCTCCGGAACCATGCCAGAATCTATCGACTTTTGAAAGATCATCGCTAATGCCTCCGCAATCTCCACAGCTACTTCCTTCAGAACACAAGGGTGCATTCCATCTGGTCCAGGAGATTTATCTACCTTTAGCCTATTCAGCTTCCTGAGTACTATCTCTGTCGTAATTGTGACTGCGCACACTTCTCTTCTCTGCCACCCTTGAGTGTCCGGTATACTGCTGTCTTCCTCAGTGAAGACTGATGCAAAATACTTGTTCAGTTCCTCTGCCACCTCCTCATCTCCCATTACAATTTCTCCAGCATCATTTTCTGTCGGTCATATATCTACTCTCACCTGTCTTTTACTCTTTATATACTTGAAAAAGCTTTTAGTATCCTCTTCGATATTATTTGCTAGCTTCCTTTCATAGTTAATCTTTTCTCTCTTAATGACCTTCTTGGTTTCCTTTTGTAAGGTTTTAAAAACTTCCCAATCCTCTCTCTTCCCACTAATTTTTGCTTCCTTGTATGCCTTCTCTTTTGCTTTAACTTCTCTTGCCAACCACGGTTGCATCCTTTTTCCACTCGAAAATTTCTTCTTTTTTGGAATATACCTGTCTTGCACATTCCTCATTTCTCGCATAAACTCCAGCCACTGCTGCACTGCTGTCTTTCCCACCAGTGTCTCTTTCCAGTCAACTTTGGCCAGTTCCTCTCTCATGCCACTGTAATTTCCTTCACTCCACTGAAATACCGACACATCAGATTTCGGCTTCTCTTTTTCTAATTTCACAGTGAACTCAATCATGTTATGATCACTGTCTCCTAAGGGTTCCTTCACCTCAATCTCTCCAATCACCTCCGGTTCATTACACAATACCCAATCCAGTACAGCCGATCCCCTAGTGGGCTCAACAACAAGCTGTTCTGAAAAGCCATCTCACAGACATTCTACAAATTCTCTCTCTTGAGATCCAGTGCTGACCTGATTTTCCCAATCTACTCGCATGTTAAAATCCCCCACAATTATCATAACACTGCCCTTCTGACAAGCCTTTTCTATTTCCAGTTGTAATTTGTAGTCCACATCCCTGTAGTTGTTTGGAGGCCTATAAATAACTGCCATCAGGGTCCTTTTACCCCTGCTATTTCTTAGCTCAACCCATAAAGATTCTGCACCTTCTGATCCTATATCACCTCTTTCTAATGATTTAATATCATTTCTTACCAATAAAGCCACGCCTCTCCCTCTGCCTACCTTCCTATCCTTCCGATACACCGTGTATCCTTGGATGTTCAGCTCCCAGAGACATGCATCCTTTAGCCAGGTCTCAGTGATGGCCACAATATCATACCTGTCAATCTGTAGCTGCACAACAAGATCATCCACCTTATTCCTTATGCTGCGTGCATTTAAGTACAACACCTTAAGACCAGTATTTGATACTTTTTGCTTTGATTTCACTGCAACTTCATTGCACTGCAACTCATCCCAATGGCTACAAATTTGCCCCATCACGGGCCTGTCTTTTCTGACATCTTTACAGCTCACTATCTTAGATTTATTTCTGTTTTCCCCTTCCTCCGCTCTATCATTCCGGTTCCCATTCCCCTGCCAAATTAGCTTAAACCCTCACTAACAGCTCTATTAAACTTTCCCGCCAGGATATTGGTCCCCTTCGGGTTCAGGTGTAACCTGTCCTTTTTGAACAGGTCATACTTCCCCCAGAAGAGATCCCAATTATCCAAGAATCTGAAGCCCTGCCCCCTACACCAGTCTCTCAGCCACGCATTCATCTGCCTGATCCGACTACTCTTGCCCTCACTAGCATGTGGCACAGGTAGCAATCCTGAGATTACTACCCTGGAGGTCCTGCTTCTCAGCTTCCTTCCTAACTCCTGGAAATCTCTCTTCCTTTGTCTTATCTATGTCATTGGTACCAACATGTACCAAGACAACTGGCTGCTCACCCTCCCCCTTTAGAATATTCAGGACCCGATCTGAGACATCCCGTACCCTGGCACCTGGGAGGCAACACACCATGCGGGTATCTCTGTCAGGCTCACAGAATCTCCTGTCTGTTCCCCTGACTGTGAAATCCCCCATGACTACCGCATTTCTCTTCTCCCTCCTTCTCTCCTGCACAACAGCGCCAGGCTCAGTGCCAGAGACCCGGTCTCCGTGGGCGTCCCCTGTCAGGTCACCCCCCTCAACAGCATCCAGAACAAGATATTTGTTGCTGAGCGGGACAGCCACAGGGGTGCTCTCCACTATCCGGGCATTTCCCTTCCCTCTCTTGACAGTGACCCAGTTTTCTGACCCCTGTAGCCTAGAGATGACTACCTCCCTTTATTTCCTTTACTTTAAGCTGACTAATAAAATCTGGATTATTACATAACACCCAATCTAAAATAACCTTTCTCCAAGTAAGCTCAAGCACAAGCTGCTCTAAAAAGCCATCTCGTAGGTATTCAACAAATCCCCTCTTGCAATCTGACACCAACCTGATTTTCCCAATCCCCTTGCATATTGAAGTCCTCCATTGTATTTATGTCATTACCCTTATTACATGTTCTTTCCAGCTCCCTTTGCAATCTCAACCCCACATCTTGGCCACAATTTGGAGGCCTATATATGATTCCCATAATGGGGTTTTTCACCCTTGCAGTTTCTTAACTCTACCCACAACATTCTATGGCCCATTTAAAGTGCTCCAGGTTAAAATGCTTTTTAGCTCAATGATAAAATGCTCTTAGAAGCCCTAAATTATCCAACAGCAAAATAACTCATTTATAAACTATCCAAGAGTTTATAGATCAGGTATTCCCAACCTGGGATCCACAGACCCTTTGCTTAATGGTATTGGTCCATGGCATAAAAGAGGTTAGGAACCTACTGTACTGTAAATCCTTTTATTATCTGAAATAAAAATTAAGCTACATATTATAAGTGATGGCAGAGATATGATAGACGAGGTTCATTTATAAATTTGTGCTTCACTTTTAGTTATGTATCACTGCCTTGGGTTTTCTTTTTAGTGGTATCATAGTAGGCTACTTCTTGTGATAGCAAAAACAGTAGTTAAGTTAATAGAAAAACCAGAGAGGTTAATGTGCATTGTGTTCCAAAACAAATAGCAAAAAAGAAAACAAATATGTAGCCTCCGCACATAGAAGCAGCAGCTTCATTATAAGCTGGAGTAATCTTCTGGAGTGCCATGATTCCTCCGAGTAGGAGTTATGCATTCGGAAAATCTCCATGCATCCTCACTTTATCAATCCAAATACCTACTTCAGTGTGAAAAAGTTCAGTTCAATTTTCTGCCACGCACAACTACAATTAAACAATTCCCTTGAGGAATACATAGAGTGCGGGAAGGTACTGAAGAAAGAAATTAAGAATGTTCAAAGAGGCCTCAGATTTCTTTTGCAGGTAAATCATACAGTAAGTGTATTAGGAGCAATAGAATAACTAAGGGAGAATGTATCCCCAAGGTGTAACTGATGTGTGGAATCAGGTGCTATGGATGGGGTCCTAAATATGTATGACTTATCTAAATTGAGAAGGAGAATGTTACGTACCCCGTAACTGGGTTGCCAAACCAGCAGAAATGGATCACTCAGTTGGGGTCTGGATTACTAGAACTAAGAAAGTTTTATTAAAGAAACAAGCAACACAGTACTCTAATCAAAAGGATAATAAATGCAACAGTTCAGCAATGATAAACACACATGTACACAGAATTAAGATAACAGGATCAATCAAGTTCTATCGTTGTCTAGGGGTAAATGACCAGTTTCAAAGTGACGCAAAGTTCAGTTCAATTTAGTTCAGTTCAGTTCGCAGTAATCGCTGCTGTGGGAGATGGACAGTGTGGGGGGAAGGAGAGAGAGAGCAAAACGAATGAATATTCAAACGGTTTCCACACAGACCTTCGCAGTCAGTTTTCGGGCGAGTCCTTTGTGATGTCATCTGAGGTCACCGACCGTGACCCCTCCGTTTCCAGATACGATCGTTTCTCTGCGGTGAACCTGGCACCCAGGCAAGGGTGGACACACACCAGGTTCCCGCCAATCGTGCCTTTCCACCCTGTGCGTCTATGGCTTGTCCCGCGACCAGCCGTCCAAAACTTCCCACGTACTTGTGGGAGACGCACCGCTTCCAGGATCTCGTTACCTCAGGGTGTCATGTGTGTCTTGCCTTAGCGAACCTGTCCCTTTTTATCCCCCTGCTGGGGTATTGCCTGTCCATCACTTCAAACAGTTCAGGGTTCAAAGGGGGGAGCCGATCTTGACAGCTCTCCTTCCGTTACTCTCTCCCGTCCCTTCACTAACATCTCCAAATGCTGCTCCATTGTTTTCCTTATCTCTCTCTCTCCTGAAGACAGGTGGCAGACCAACTGCTGATCCCACTGGTGCCAGCACAGGACAGCTAACATCTTAATCTATGTATATTCTCGTCACACTTCCCCCTTTAAGGATTTTTACCGGGGTAAAAATTACAAACATGAATACATTTTTTGATACACACAAATATACATCTTTATCAGCTATTTGGCTAATACAGTGAATTTGAAGTTGTCAGCACCTGACAGACAGTCAGCCATCACATTTTCTTTTCCTTTTATATGTGTTATTAATAATCCCTTAGACCAGGCTCCAACTTCAAACTTCATAGTGGCCAAAAACACTGATGAATTGCGATCAATGTAACCTCTCATTGGGTTTCGTCCCGGACCACAATAACAAGGGTCGTCCCATTCCGACTTAGTTTTCTCTCGCAAGGGCTTAGTAGGAGGGGGAGGGGTAGTAACCGCAGAGTTATTGCAAAACTTCCTACAATACCCCACCATCTCCAAGAGCCTTCTGAGGGCCCTCTTGTCTGTCGGGGTAGGGATGTCAGAGATAGCCCGCACTGTAGCTTGCATCGCTGCCAGCTGCCCCTGTGTCACCACAATTCCCAGGTAAGTGACCTTCATGTGGCCGAACTCATTTTTTCCAAGGTTCACTATCAAGCTGGCTTCAGACAGCCGTATTACATCACCAATACGCACCTCTGTGTTCGTCAGCCCTTTCATCACTGAATTACTCATTCTATAGGCGGTTGCTCGCTAGGCTAGCCTAGTGTAACAAACACTACCCAACGTCCCAGTTCTTTGCATCGCCTCGGGACAATCAAACACACGTGTGCGAGTCGTTTAATTACTTCTCCTAAAGAGTCGCTTTGTTCGGGGATTAAGGGAGAGACCTTATCAGCAGAGCTGGCCAAAACAATTGCCTTCTCCCATCTGGTCAATACCATACTCATCTTTTCAAAATGGTTTTTTTCTCTTATCAGGGGGACCCTAGCTTCATTGATTTCCGCGCTAACACCGACTAGGTTTGTTAGCATATCAAAAGCCTGTGACCGTCTCAGTTCGCGTCGGCCATAATCAATAACATCCTTCCTCCGGCGCAGCCGGTAAACCTCTTTCATGATTCCACCAACTGTTTCCTCCAGCACCGCAAAATGTCCACCGGGGGGGGGGGGTACCTTGTGGACCAGGTTAAAAATCTCATCCCCATAACTCTTTTGCACCACCCCCCATTCCTCATCTGCGGGTACGGTACTTGGTTTCCCTTTCTTCCTCAGCACTTCCTCCTCCCCACAATAGCCTACTGGTTCCCTTGTTAATTCCATGTCAGAGAGAGCTGTCTCTGCCAAAACCATCAGCCCCTCGTCTCGCTCCTACGCCTGCACAATTCTTTCCTGGCTAATGCTAAGTCTGTCTCAGCTCCCTCAATACCTCTTGTTTCACTACACTCCTTCTTTTCACTTTCTACCCCATTCTCATACAAGGCTGGCAGAAACGTCTCAGCTAAAGTTACTACCGCAGTCCCGTGATGAACCTGTGAGTCCATGGGCGGGGCCTCAATGCTGGCAGGCTGACCTGTCAATCTCACTGCTGGGAACACGATTTCCCCGGCGAGGTCATTACCGAGCAAGACTTCCATGCCTTTCATCAGTAATTCGGACCTCACCCCGATCGTGACTAGTCCAGATACCAGCTTGCTTTGTAAGTGTATCTGGTGCAAAGGCACGGCTTCCGTCCCTTTTCCAATGCCTTTGACCTTGACCTCCCCAGTCTGTGTCTCTGAGCTGAACTCTAATACACTCTTCAGTATCAGTGACTGACACGCTCCCGTGTCTCTCCAGATCCGCACTGGAACTGGTTTTAACCCCTCCTTCACTGACACCAATCCGGCCGAGATAAACCTCTCGCGCCCTTCCTGAACTTTGGCAGACCTGTCCTTCCCTAGCGGTTCGTTTACCAGCTCGATACAGCCAGTCAAAATCACCGTTTTTCCTTTTCCCGTCTCTTTCTTTGGGGCAAAGCACCTGGACACAAAGTGTCCGACTTTCCCGCAGTTATAACAGACGACCCCAGGAGACTTCCAACCAGACTGCTCCCGGTCTACCTTATCCTTCTCACTAGTCCCCGGCTTACTTTCTGACTTTTCCGGCGGACTCTCCCCGCCATCCTGACTACCCTTCTGGTAGCCTTTACTCGGGGCAAACTTCATTTTATGCGTCAACGCATACTCATCTGCTAACTTAGCAGTTGCGGCTAACGTGGCTGCCCTTTCTCATCGAGGTAGGGTCTCATACCCTCAGGGACACAACCTTTAAACTGCTCAATCAGGATCAGCTGTAGCAGTCTGTCATAATCCCCCTCTACCCCCTTCGAGGCGCACCAACGCTCACAATATGTCTGCATCTCACGGGCAAACTCTAAATATGTGCGGTCCCACTGCTTCCTCGCATTCCGGAACCTCTGCCGGTATGCCTCCGGGACCAACTCATAAATCCTGAGGATGGCCTCTTTCACCACCTCATACCTCTGGGCATCTTCCGCGGACAAAGCTGAGTAAGCTTCTTGGGCTTTCCCTTTCAGTACACTCTGAAGCAAAACAGCCCACTTATCCCTCAGCCAGTCCTGACTTGTAGCAACTTTTTCGAAATGGAGAAAGTACCGATCCACATCGGTATCGTCAAATGGGGGAACCAGCCTGACCTCCTGGGTCGCCCGGAACCCTCCACCTTGGTTCGGCATGGGCCCCTGCTCTGTCCTTATCTTTAACTTCTCCAGCTCGAATTCCCTTTCCCTCTGTTTCTCCTCTCGCTCCAACTGTCTCTTTCTCTCTTTCTCCTGCCTTTCTAACTCTTTCTCTTTCTCCTGCCTTTCTAACTGTCTCTCTTTCTCCCGCCTTTCTAACTCTCTCTCTTTCTCCTGCCTTTCTAACTGCTTCTCGTCGTGTTCTAACTGCCGTACCCGGAACTCGTGCTCGAGTCTCAGTTTTTCAAGCTGCACCTGTACCGCGTCTCCAGCAGGTTTTTCCATAGACACCACCTCCAGCTCGCCTTGGGGAAACACACCTTTAGATACATAGTGCTCTACGATAGCTCTGTGTATCTCCTCTCTCCTCATTGTCGACTTCCCCTTAGCAAGGTTCAACCGTTTGGCCACAGCTACCAATTCCGTTTTCCTGGCATCCTCTAGTGCCTCCAAGGTTGGCGCCTTTATAAATTCCTCAGTCTCCATTTCTGCTGTTTGTCTTTTCTTTCTTTCGGGAATTTTGACCAATCAATTTACTCCGTCCCAAACTTAGCATTCAAAATCGCGGACGAGAACCCCACTTATGTTACGTACCCCGTAACTGGGTTGCCAAACCAGCAGAAATGGATCACTCAGTTGGGGTCTGGATTACTAGAACTAAGAAAGTTTTATTAAAGAAACAAGCAACACAGTACTCTAATCAAAAGGATAATAAATGCAACAGTTCAGCAATGATAAACACACATGTACACAGAATTAAGATAACAGGATCAATCAAGTTCTATTGTTGTCTAGGGGTAAATGACCAGTTTCAAAGTGACGCAAAGTTCAGTTCAGTTCGCAGTAATCGCTGCCGTGGGAGATGGACAGTGTGGGGGGAAGGAGAGAGAGAGCAAAACGAATGAATATTCAAACGGCTTCCACACAGACCTTCGCAGTCAGTTTTCGGGCGAGTCCTTTGTGATGTCATCTGAGGTCACCGACCGTGACCCCTCCGTTTCCAGATACGATCGTTTCTCTGCGGTGAACCTGGCACCCAGGCAAGGGTGGACACACACCAGGTTCCCGCCGATCGTGCCTTTCCACCCTGTGCGTCTATGGCTTGTCCCGCGACCAGCCGTCCAAAACTTCCCACGTACTTGTGGGAGACGCACCGCTTCCAGGATCTCGTTACCTCAGGGTGTCATGTGTGTCTTGCCTTAGCGAACCTGTCCCTTTTTATCCCCCTGCTGGGGTATCGCCTGTCCATCACTTCAAACAGTTCAGGGTTCAAAGGGGGGAGCCGATCTTGACAGCTCTCCTTCCGTTACTCTCTCCCGTCCCTTCATTAACATCTCCAAATGCTGCTCCATTGTTTTCCTTATCTCTCTCTCTCCTGAAGACAGGTGGCAGACCAACTGTTGATCCCACTGGTGCTAACACAGGACAGCTAACATCTTAATCTATGTGTATTCTCGTCACAAGAAGGACAGGGAAGAAGAAAGCAACTTCAGGAAGCAGTACATTGATAATCTGGTTCATATCAGTGTTTAGATGGCAGAGGTGCTAGATGTTGTAGAAAGCAGAAGAGTGGATATACAGTATCTTCAGGCTGGATAAGATCTATTCCAGAATGGTAAAGATTACTGGAGCCCTGATGGAGCTTTTGACACCTTCATTAGCCACAGGTGACATACTGGAAGACTAGAGGATAGCTAATGTTGTTATGATTAAAGATGGACAGTATGGATAAGTCAGGTCACTGGAGGCTGGCGAGCCTTTTTGCAGTGGTGGGGAAATTATTGGAGAAAATCCTAAGGGGCGGGAATTATGCTGTTTGTAAAGGCAAGGACTGCTGGGGCAGTAGTTAATCTAGCTCTGGGCAGAGGAAATCCTTTCTCTCTAATTTGATTCAATTTTATGTGGAGATGAATGTGGAGATTGAGAAAGGCATGGAAAAGATGCTGTTGATATCGACTTCAATAAACATTTGTCAAGGTCTGCATGATTGAATGGTCCAAAAGATTGCAACCCATGGGTTCCAAGGTGAGCAATCTTATTCAGTTCAAATTTGGCTTGGCGGTAGGAGATAGAGAGTAGGGTCGGAAGAATATTTTTTTCTGATTAACAGACTTTTTTTCTAGTGTACTATAGGGCTCATTACATGGAATTTGCTGTTTGTTTTAATATATATAGTAAATTATATGGATATGAAAAAAAGAGGCATGATTTAGGAAGTTTGTGCATAACAAAAAATCAGTATCATTTGAATAATGCTGTGGATGGCTAGGAGGGTTGTCTGAGACTACAGCAGGATGTAAAGCAATTGGAATCTAAACCAAGCATTAACAGATGGAGTTAAATCTTAACAAGTGTGAGGTGATGCATTTTGTTGGAGTAGAACAGACGCAATGGTAGTGAATTAAAGAATGTTGCCTAAAATAGAGCCCTTCAGGTCCGTCCATAGTTCCCTAAAATTGGCAATACAAGTTGTACAGTGCGGTGAAGAAGGCGTATAGCATGCTTGCCTTCATAGGTTGTGCATAGAATATAAGAGTTAGGTTGCTACATTGCAACCTTACAAAATGCTGGTAAGATTGTACATATAGTATTGTGTAAAGTTCTGATCATCATACAAAAACAAGGATGTGATTGCACTGGAGACAGTGCAGAGGAGATTCACCAGGATCAACTTAAAGTTGAAGTTTATTGCCATCTGACTGCACATATTTACAACCAAATGAAATGTTACTCTGGACCACAGTGCACCCACAACACATACAACACACACAGCACATAAAACAAAATATTGTCACAAATAAGTTAATAATATATAATTCAAAATGCATGTGAAGTGCACATCACAATAAACAGTAAATAAACTTGCTATCTAAGTGGTAAGATCTTGGTGGTGACAGGGTATCCATTAGTTTCACAGCCTGCGGGAAGAAGCTGCTACGCAGTTTGGCAGACTCAGTCCCGATGCTCCTGTACCTCCTTCCTGATGGTAGTGAGTAAAAGAGATTGTGGGATGGGTGATAGGGATCCTCAACTATCCTACAGGCCCTTTGTATGCAACACTCCTGGTAAATGTCACAAATAGTGGCGAATGAGACCCCAGTTGAGCAAATCTGGTGACCTTTTATGCAATATTTTAATTTGACTTGATTTATTACTCCTCCAATTTTTTTTCAAAGTTTTAGATTTGGTCAGAAAGTCTTTCTTTTTCTTTTCTGGTTGTATTCTCAGAATGGACTGCCCAGTCCCTTTTTTTTTGTATAGTGTTTTTTTCTCTCTTCATCTAAAATTCAAAGTTTTTTCTTTCTTCTTCATGAACTGATAAAAGGAGAATTGCTGTTTCCTTTTTTTATTATATATTATACATTAGCTTAACACTGTGTATGATTTTGATAATGTCTATTTTAATCTCTGTATGGTTATTGATATATATATATATATATATATATTTGAGATAATTCTCTTCTTGTTTGTATTTATGTTCCTTTTAAATCAATAAAAAGATTAATAAGGAAAGAAGAAGAGACCCCAGTGATCTTCTCTGTGGTTTTCGTTGTCCTCTGTAGGGTCCTACGGTCCAAGCCTTGCAGCTTCCTACCTCATAATGACACAGCCACACAGGAGAATCATGATGGTGCTCCTGCAGAAATTTGTTAGAATGGGGGTGGGGAGCCTTGTACATGTTAAACTCCTCAAAAAGTGTAGATGTTCCTGTGCCTTTTTGACTAATGAGGATATGAGCAATGATATTTTTATACAGTACTAGATACCTGGAATGTGACGCCAGAGGAGAAGGTATATTTAGATACAATTATCTCATATAAGAGACATCTGGAGTCATTTAAATAGGTGTGGCATGAATTTACAAAGGATTAGTATACAGTAGGTGGGTAAAAATGGGCATGGACATAGTGGACTGAAGGGTCCTTTTCTTTGCTTTTTGACTCTGACAGGAAAATCATGTCTGATCATGAAATTGAATATTTGTTTTTCTGACACTGTTCATCACTTCAATGCAACACCAGTGCCTATAACTCTGCCAGAGAAGTTCTTTTAGTGGCTAATTGGTGACTGGGAGCACAGGATAGCTATGATTCATGATATCTCAAGGTAACAGCTACGGGCTGTCTTCATCTATTCACTCTATCAAAGTCACTGTGCTGAGTGCAGTTGATATTTTAAAGGTGACCTTCAGGCACTATGTGAACCCAAGGTGATCTAGATGACTTCCAATGAACTTACTCCTGTACTGATCTGTCTTGCAAACTAGTCTCCTCCTTGGCCTGGTGGAGGAAGTTACCAAATGCTCAGCAGGAAGATCAAATGGAGAAGCAGCAGGAGGGTGTCTGCCTTTCTTAAATGGCAGCCAGTTTTGCAGAGAGTGTATTTGGCCTTGCCAAATGTGATAGCTTATAGCATAGAAAACAGTGCAGGACTTTGTCATGAGATCATCGGTAGTAGGCCAGATCCAAATTGTAATTTTCAGTAAGTACCAGTTTTGCAAGATCTAGTTCCTTTTCTCATAATCTGCTTCAGATTTTTAAAGTGGCCCCAAGTATTCAACTTGAGACATGATCATGTTCCAGAGGTTAATGTGAGTAGTCTTTATTATCCGATCCACTCCAATTCTTTCTCCCCTCTCTTTCTGCAAAGAGAAACCTTTGAAGTAAAACTATTTAGAAAACTGGCACATCCAGGATACCACTGCTATCACTACTACTAATATTAATACTATCACTACTACTATTACTGCACCCACACATACACACATCTTTGGGACTCCATTCCTACAGTTGGTCACCTCTTTTACTCCTGCTTGCATTGTTGGAAATCTAATTATTTAAGATTGAATTAACCCTGGAATATCCGCCTATATTCACCCTAGTTCTGTGAAGTGATTGAACTTCTGCCTTATCACTTACCCATTGCCATTCATAATAGAAGAAAAAGCTAGCAATTACAGTAAATCTAGGGAAATGGGATCTACGATAATGAGCATAGAATTCCCTTCAATCTATTGGGTCCCACTTCAACGAATAATGGAAAATAATACTGTTTTATCTTTGTGGATAATAAACACTTAATGACTAATAAAGAGGTTCATTTAATGGAAGGGAGTGACTGATAGAGCTCCATGATAATTTAGGTAAGCCATGTGAACCATACTTGCATTGAATATATTCTACTTATTTCCTACCATCAAAGCATTGAAAAGGAATTCACAATAGAACTCTTGGTTCTACAGAATATATTACTTTGAATAAGCAGAGAGATCTGTAATATGAATCATAAATATATTTTCAGTAGGCTTTACCACAAAAACTTCATGTCTGTTGGACGATGATAACTGTATGATTACTGTGTTGTTGACATTGTTAAGGCTGATTTATACTTGTGCGTCAAATGTACACCGTAGGTATCATGTACCCTAGCCATAGGGTGACGTGCCCCTCCCCAAAAATGTAACTTACGCGTCATCTCGACGCAGACCGCAACAAGTGTGATTGGTTCGCTTGGTAGCATTGCATTTCCTCATACGCATTTCCGGTTGCTTTTCTCCGCCATGCCTGTACACTGATACAAAATAAATGGTTGGAGACGATGAACCAAATCGTCAAATCTACCTGCCGACATCCAAAAATATTTGAAATACATTTCCTCGTCCATATCTGTCACGAAGAAACTCAACACAGTGGCATAGAAACCCCACCGCCAACTAGTGTTTTGGCAGTGAATTGCAGAGCGACGTGGACACAATTATGCATGCTCGCTACGACGTAGGGCTATGCAAAAGTATAAATCAGGGCTACGGCGTAGCCCATACGCACAAGTATAGATCAGCCTTAAGTGTTGTTACTCTATTGGGTGACATAATAACGTGCAGTTAGCATAGTGCTTTACAGCCTTAGTGGCTAGGGTTCAATTCTGCCGCTGTTAGTGAGTTGTTTTTTTGTTCTCCCATGACTGTGTGGGTTCCTCTCGGTGATCTAGTTTCTTCCCACATTCCAAAGACTTAGTAATTTGAATTACTAAGACGTAGACATGCTATGTTATCACCAGAAGTATGGCAGCACTTGTGGGCCGTCCCAGCACACCTTTGGACTATGTTAGTTGTTGATACAAATAACACATTTTATTGTATGTTTCTATGTACATCTGACAATTAAAGCTAATCTTAAATATCTTAGTGAAACCTTACAATTTATTTGTTTATGGTAATTCAGGTCAAATCAAATGAGGAGGATTTAAAAAAAATGGCATCTCATTTTCTGTTTGCTTTAAATAATTTTCTCTGCTTCAGTGAGTTAGCCTGGAGCAGAATTGTATTAACAATCTGTTTCAACTGTGGACATTTAATTATATAAGAAATGGAAAGAGACCATTGTGCTGAAGCCAGTTCACTGAATGACTGAAAGGAGATTGGGGCTGATGCCTCAAGTCCAATTTCTTGCCCATTTTTTTTCATTTTCACTCTGTCCAAAGTTCTCTTGATTTAACTACTGAAGATTGTCCATTTCTGAGAATCCACATGTTTCTGAAGTAATTCCAAATATTTGAAACTCCTTCTCATTTCACCTACCACCCCACTAGATTACGCATCCAGCACATAATTCTCTGTAACGTCCACCATATCTAATGGGATCCCACACCAAGCACATCTTTCCCTCCCTCCTACTTTCCACTTTCCACAGAGATTGCTCCCTATGCAACTCCCTTTTCCACTTGTCTCTCCCCACTGGCCACCGTCCTAGTACTTATCCTTGCAAGCAGAACAAGTGCCACTCCTGCCCCTACAGCTCCTCCCTCACTGCCATTCAGGGCCCCAAACAGTCCTTCCAGGTGAGGAGTCTGTTGGGGTCATCTGCTGTATCTGGTGCTCCCGGTGTGGTCTCCTGTATATTGGTGAGACTGCTCCGCCAAACACCTACGCTCCGTCTGCCAGAAAAAGTGGAATCTCCCAGTAGCCACCCATTTCAGTTCTACTTCCCATTCCCATTCTGATATGTCACTTCATGCCTCCTCTACTGCCGTGAGGAGATGACACTTAGGTTAGAGGAGCAGCTCCTTATTTTCTGTTTGGGTAGCTTCCAACCTGATGGCAGGAACATCGATTTTTCAAACTTCTGGTAATTGCTATACTGCCCCCCACCCCCCATCACCGTTTGCCATTCCCGTTTCCCTCTCTCACCAAATCTTCTTACCTGCCCACTAGCTCCCTCTGATGCTCCTCCCCTTTCCCTTTGATCCATGGTCTTCTATCCCTCTCTTCCAACTCTTTATCTTTTTCACCAATCAACTTCCCAGCTCTTTAGTTCACACCATCCCCCTCGCCAGGTTTCACCTATCACTGCCCTGTACCACTTCCACTTCCTTTCCAATCTTGATGAAGGGTTTTGGCCTGAAATATCACCTGTTTACTCTTTTCCATAAATACTGCCTGGCCTGCTGAGTTCCTCCAGCATTTAGTATGTGTCGATTTGAAACTCCCTTTTCAGTTCAAGTTCAGTTCATCCCAAGACTGCCCAGTGTTTCAACACATACCAATCTGAAAATACCCTGGCAATCCCTCTTAGAATCTTGCATACCTCACTGAGATCACCTTCCATTCTTTTGAGAACCCACCGATTAGAGGGAAATGCTATCAATCTCTCCTCAAATATCATGACCCCCCTTCTCAGGGATCAAACTTTTGAACTAGAAAACCTGTGTAATGTCATCAAGACTTGCTTACTTTTGTATTGCAGCCACTTTGCAATAAAAGCAAACATATCATTTATCAGTAAACTATTCTCAGGCTTCGAGCCAAGTACAGGTATCAACTTTAACTGATGTTTCGATGACAAACTCTGCCATCTTCATGAAGGGTGAAAGCTAGGCATGTCTAGTCCGATAGTATATATACTCCCATCATCCGTTCCTCCTGATTGGTTAGTCCTCATCCAATCAGGTTTCCGCTGTCCCACCTTGTTTACAATTGAATTCCAGTTCTTACTTAGAGCGAGACCTTAATCTTTGTTAAAATTCTTTCTCTAGTTTTATTTCAATTTCTTCCTTCACCAGGCGGTCCCAAAGCCCTTGGTGCAGCACTGTAGTTTTGTACCGTCAAAGTCATTGCGAATGCAGTGTTCTGCTACCGCGGATTTCCCCAAGTATCCCAAACAGATACACCTCTTGTGCATCTTGATGTGGCTTTCCATGTCTGGCTGATGTACGCTGCTCCACATTCACAGGGAATTCTGTAAGTGCTAGCTGTCCTGTGTCCCAGGTCATTTTAGACCTGTATGAGCTGTGATTTGAACTCCTTATGGGTTTATGGATGGTACTAATCTGGTACTTTTTCAGGATCCTGGCGATCCTACCAGAAGTTGTGGAAATATAGGGAAGACAGGCAGTAGCAGCACATTCCTCCTTGTTAGGTTTCCTGGTGTTTCCTGGATTCGTTTGTAAACAAGGTGGGACAATGGAAACCTGATGGACGAGGACTAAACAATCAGGAAGGACGGATGGTGGGGGTATATATACCAGTGGACTAGACATGCCTAAGCATCATCTCTGATGAAGATGGCAGAGTTTGTCACTGAAATGTTGATTAAAATTGATACCTGTACCTAGCTGGAAGCCCAAGAAGAGTTTATTCATCCTATACACCAGGAAAGCAGTTGATCCTTGCTATATCATGTATCATTCTATTTGTTAGCTAGTTGTGCACCAAGATATTCCTCTTCCTCAAGATCTACACATTTCTCAGTGGTTTAAAAGAAGCATATGCTTCTACCCTTCCTCACCTCAGACTTTTCAACATTATGCTTCATTTTGCACTTACTTAACAGTGCTTATCACTTGCAGACTCTTTGCGGCCTTCTCACAACTTATTTCCCTACCAACTTTATATCACCAGCAAAATAATTTGAAAGGAAGGAGATCCTTTCATCAAACAAGTTAAATTCTGAACAATTGAGGGTTCAGAATTGAAACCTAATCATTCACGTTCTGACATCCTTTTATGACAAGGGCCCATTTATTATCTTTACATTGATCCATGTTAATGTTTTATCTTCAATTAATGATTTGTGTGGTGCTTTATTAATGCATATTGAAAATCCAAGAATGCAATATTCTTTGATTCCAACCTATCCAACAGCTTGAAAACATTTATTATCTTCCAATTTGCTGTAACCATGGAAATGTGGAAAAAATCAACATTAACACGTCTGCTTTATTCATCTCTTAGAGTCCTGGGATACAGGGCATTGGGTCTTGACTGGTTTTAAGATTTCCAATTTCTGTAAAACTTCTTTTAAAAAAAAAGGCATGTATTTTATTTGCTGAGGCTAGACTCTGATTTTGTGTTTAAGGAGAGCAGAAAGATTTGAAAAGGGAGGGAAAGGATTCAAATCTAAAATATTCTGGACTAATGTTCCAGAATAATGGCGAAAAAGGGTGACTACTGAGGGCAGCAATTTAATGGATGATGTTTATACCTGCAATTAAAACACAGACACCAGATTTGTCCTGGTGATCATGTTAAAAGACTGTACAGATGCTCTGACAGCAAATGAATTGAATTGAATTGACTTTATTACTTACATCCTTCATATACATGAGGAGTAAAAATCTTTATGTTACTTCTCCGTCTACATGTGCATTGTGCAAAAGAGGTATACAAAAGAAAATTACAAAGTCATATTGGAGAAATACTTTATAAAATGTGCAGTTATAGGAAGATATGTGTTATGTCTTGGCTGATAAAATATGCTTATAGGGAAGCATGAGGATTTAGCAAAATTAACAAATATTTAACCTTGATTTTCACAGAGAAGATAACTATTAGGATTATGGAACTTACGATGCAGAATGTAGAGTAATTCGGAGTTAACTATTGCAAAATAAATAGCAAAAGAAGAAGTATTTTTTTTATGAATGTAATGGGAAAGCTGGGTGAGTACAGGGGATTCCTAATACTTTCCTCATACAAGGTCATAGTACATAAAATACTGTATCTAGTTAGTGATGGCCAAACTATCCAGGGGGGTTCAGACACCATTTAACAGGCATCGGAATGAGCAGTCAAAATCTAGAATCCACACATGAAGTTTATTGCAGTGGAATAAAGGGAAGTGTAGCTGCATGGGGCGAAAATGTTGGGTAACAGGAAACAAAGAGGTAATAAAGACAGTTCTTTGAACTTTCTGCAGTGGATTCCCCGTGTTAATACTTAGACCAGTTTTTCATGGAATAGTTGGGCTGAGGTCCAGTTTTCAATTTACAGAGGAATCAAATCTTCAATTAGTAATGAACTGTGAGGAAGCTAATAGATTTCAAAGAGCTGAAGAAATGACTGAATCGGTGGCAGATGAAATTTAATCCTGAAAAATGTAAAGTATTGCCTGGAAGAATGAGAAGAGGCACTATAAAAAAAAGACAGAATTCTGAATGTGGTACAAGAAATTAACAGTCTGGTGTCTCTATGCTTACTTCATTCAAGTAGTGGAGAAAATATGAAGTTTGTTAAAAAGCCTGTGAGATCCTTGGCTTTATAAATGAAAGGCCTGGAGTAAAAGAGCAAGAAAACTTTATAGGACACTGGTTTGGCCATGAGTGGAATATTCTGTCACAGTTTTGCTTGCCACACTTTTTGAAACATGAGGGCTTTGGAAAAGGGTTTGTAGAAGGGACTTATTAAAATGTTTCCACTGATGAAGGACTTTAATTGAGTGGATAGGCTGGAGAGGCTTAGGCTGTTCTCCTAAGAGCAGAGGAGGTTGTAGATGTATTTAAAATTGTAGGCTACAAGCAAAACAGATAACTCTACTCATTGGCAGATGGTTCAAGAACTAGGGGTTATGAAATTAAGATGGTTGTGATGAGGCAGTGGTGAGAGTCTGCATTAGAGCAGTGGAAGCACTTCATTCTGACATTCAAAAGGGGACTGGATACGTATCCAAAAGGAAGGAACTTGCAGGGCTTTGGAAAAAAATATGGGGAAATCGGACTAACAGTTTTGCTCTTACATGGAACAACACAAATTTCAAGATTGTTCAATGTCATTTCCAGTACACAAGAGTAAAGGAGAGCGAAACAAATGTTACTCCAGTTCTGATGCAGCACAAAAAAATACAAAGCTAACGCAATAATAAACTTAAAAGCACATACATATAAATACATAAATTAGCATGTATACATTGATTGTATGTCATAAAGTGATGCTAGGCTGTACATAAGGTGACTGACAGCCTAGGGTATAATAAAGTAGTGGTGGAGTTAATAAGTGGAGGTGTTGATCAGCGGGGAAGGTAACTGTTTTTGAGTTTGTATGACTTGGTGTGGATGCTACATAGCCTGATAGGAGTGGGATGAACAGTTCATGAGCAGAGTGGGTGAGATATTTCATGATGTTACTGGCCCTTTTCCAGCATCGTTCTGTATATATGTCCTTGATGGCAAGGAGGCTGGTGCCAGTGATGTGTTGGGCAGTTTTGACTATCTGTTGTCGAGTCTTTCTGTCCATTGTAATACAGGTGGATTGAATGGTCTTTCCCTGTGGTATTTTGACTGTACCTCTTTCAATAGATGCTGCCTGGCCTGCTGCGTTCACCAGTAACTTTTATGTGTGTTCCCTGTGGTGTAACCATTTTGCAGACTCAGCATAGTCTACTACTTTTTCTGTGAACGTTGAGTTGAAATGTCTTTAAGATTCAAGTTAATTAATTTGTCTTATTAATTTTACCCCATACATGAATACATAAAGATTTCACATGTGTAAGATGCCATTTAAATTTGTAAAATTTGCAGCACAGAAAACAAAATATTCTTTAATCTAATATGATCTTATTTCAAAAAAAATCCACTAACTATTTTAAATTACACAACGGGACAAGCAAGTACTGAAAACAAAAAAAAAGCTCTAGAAGGTCCACCATTACATTATGCACAGGAGAATTATTTATTACAACAAACAGTACTTTAAGAACATTCATAATCATCGATGTAGAGGCAATAATAACCCATCATTAGCATTAGTGAAAAGCAAGATGGTACTCTTGTTAAAGGCTCAGGGCTATATTGAGAATTCAAAATGAATGGGGGTGACAAGAATGAGAGAAACTCATGGCTCTAGAGAGCCAGCTGTATGGTCCATGATCGTCATGCGCCTTCTCATTAAACTGAGGTGAATAATTAATCACATAACATAATCAGCATATCAAAATATCACAGCTTTGAATCATATGCCCTGAACCCTAGGTGTCAATTTCTATTAACATAATATCCCGATTGGCATTCAGAAGAACAGTGCCTACTTTGGCTCCTGGGTTTTTGGGACAATGATTATTTGAAGTCATCAGTAGCCCTACCACTTCCCGCTGTGGTCTTTATTGAGAAAAGCCATCTGCAGTACCTGTTGAAAATTGCAGTTTCAGGAGTTTCAGCCACAGTGGGATATTGCACTTTGGAGTGATATGTAGTTAGAGCTGACAACTCTCATGATTTGGGAATCGTGTGCATGAAAATTGTATCTTCACAGCCCCAGCTGGAACTGTTACATCTCAATCATCCAGCGCCTTTTTAGACCATAAGGTATAGAAGCAGAATTAAGCCATTCAGCCCATCGTGTTTGCTCTGCCATTCTATCTAGGCTGATTTATTATCCCTCTGAACCTCATTCTTCTGCCTTCTGCCTTCTGCCCATAACCTTTGATGCCCTGACTAACCAAGGACCTGTCAATTTCTGTTTTGTATACTCAGTCATTTAGTCTCCATGGCCATCTGTGCCATTTTTTTTATCTGTTGTTCTATTTATTAACTTAGAGATACTGTGTGCAACAGACCCTTCCAGCCCAATGAGTTACACTGCTCAGCAACCCACATATCTAACCCCAGCTAAATCAAAGGGCAATTTACAAGGACCATTTAACCTACTAACTGGTATATCTTTAGAGTGCGGGAGGAAACCAGAGAACGTAGAGAAAACCCACATGCTCATGGGAAGTATGTGTAAACACCGAACACTGAACTTTGCACCTTGGGCTGCAAAAGTGGTATGCTAACCGCTATACCACCGTAGCACCGTAGTACCTGAAGCCCGGTATCTTGGATTTGGAAAAGTTTTGGGTATCTATTATGGGCTAAAGAACAAGTTTAAAATATGGAGTACGTTGTGTAGATAACTAAAGCTGTGGGGCATAAAAATCAGAGAAAATGGCTAAACTTTAAAATCGGTTGGTGATAGCATGTACAACAGGAGCATTGTTTGAACTGAGCTGGTTGCCTGCTCCCTTCTCATTTGAAATTGCATGGGAGAATATAAAGTCTGATAACTCCATTAAATTATTCCTTACAAAAAACATTGTTAGTATTACAAAAGCCAAATCCATGAAAGATAAGTCACTTAATTACAGGATAATTGAATTCTTGTACAATACAAGCAGCAAGGAATAAGCTATAAATTTTAAACATTGAAAAACAGTGTACATCATTGGGAATGCATGTATATTTTGAATAGAAGGAGCAAAAACATTGCAAGTACAAACTGATGTAAGCTGTTTGCATATGAAAATGCAATGAACATCATTTAAAATGTGTAAGTACACAAGCACACAAATATTAAAGGTTTAACAATAATTGGTCAATGTACGTCAAATAGTCAGCTTGACATCAATAGAGATCTATAACTATATCCATCACGACAGATGTAAAAATTAGAGATAATCCCCATAAATCTTGAACAACCAAATGGTACATGAACATCACAGAAGTACAGCTGCACTTTGAGTTCTACAATCAGAAAAAATAGGTTTTGTCATGAATATTATTAATAATGATTTGAATAATGAATAAACTCTTCTCTGGTTTCAAGCTAGGTACAAGTATTGGTTATAACCGATGGTTTGAAGACAAACTCTCCATCTTCAGGAATGATGCCTGGGCAAGTCTAGTCCCTTGGTATTTATATCCCTGTATTCCATACCTCCCGATTGGTTAATCCATCAGGTTTCCGTTCTCCCACCTTGTTTACAGTCAAATTCCAGTTCTTACTTGGAGCGAGACCTTCGTCTTTGTTAAAATAGGTTTGAATGTTCCATTTCTCGTGTGTCTAAGCTTACATTTCTTAAATGTCCAAATGTTGACAATGAAAAATTATTAGAATATTTACGGAAACTCTCAAGTGAACCGAAGTGTATTGCAAACTTCCCCTTCGGTTTACCTACCCCATTGTTCATTGACCATCTGCATTATTTTCTCCAGAATTTGTTTTAATGAACAAAGTTAAGAACAACTCCCTCCTGTGTTCTAAATTTCTATCAGTGATGTCAATCAAAATTCAAATCTTTCCAGATTTTCTTGAGGTATCTACCTATAAAAGCATAAGATTATCATAAACTCTAAATATCTTGGAGAATTCAGTCCTCTTTGAAAACAAATGAATGTGTCAGGGTGATATGAAATGCAGCTGAGAAGTTTTTGCTAACAATGGCAATCAATATTGGAAGACAAGATACACTGGACATTTTGCAATTGTGAGTTATGTGTGATTCTACAGTGAGCTTATTGCCAATTATCTGTGCTATCATTAAGCTTACTTGCATTTGCCTTTGTAACAGCATCTAATCCACTCCTATCATCTACTGTTGAAACATTCATTCATGTCTTTTTTCTTCCCCTGAGGAATTGACCTTTCCCAAGTAATTGTTCAGATTTCCTTTTGATAAACCAGAGGTCATCAAATCCATATTAATGCTTGCTTAATACAAACCAGGTCCCATTCATCAGTTGTGACTTTGTTTACTAACCAATTATTGTTAAACCTTTAATATTTGTGTGCTTACACAATTTTAAATGATTTTCATTGCATTTTCATATGCAAACAGCTTACATCAGTTTGTACTTGCAATGTTTTTGCTTCTTCTATTCAAAATATACATTCATTCCCTAACCTTTCAATGACCTTGGCTTCCTGGTGCAGTGTGACTGAAAGTATTTTATGGTGAAACATAGGATAAACTTATGCTTCCATACGCGTAAAGTTAATTTGGTGTTACCTGTGTTTCTCCAACCGATCAGTAAATCCAAATTGGCACATGAGAATATAATGTTGGTCCATTTGAGATCATAGTGTCAGAGTGATTGTGTAAGACTGGATTTAGGATTGGAACCCTTTGTTCAGATCCCATCACAGTGGTTTGGGAATTAGGTTAACACAAACAAAATGTCAAAATGTAACCTAGGCTAATTAAGCCCAAAGATGTAAAGTTAGAAAGTTCCAACCGCAGAGGGATGAAAAGAAGATTTATTGATTTTTTTTTAAAACAAAAAACACTATGCGAGGGTGGGTCATGGCTGACACAGGACAGACAAGGAGAGAAACGCAGCAATGATTAGAAGCTGAAGACATGAACTGTTAAGAGTGGAATTAGTAGTGAGTATCTTTACCCTGCTAACTTGAAACCCTCAGAGTGAAACTCCTGTAGGAGAGACAATAGTGATAAAAATTTTATTGAAGCAACAGCTATAACATGCAGCAGCTTTAACGAGACAATATCGGCAGAGACCAGTATCCAAAATCCCTACCGTGTAGTTGGGAATCAGTTCTGCAAAATCATACCAAGGAATTTGGTCAAGTTTTTGTACAAGTTTCTGAATTGACTTCCTGTGGATGATAACCTATTTCGTTCCAATGAACCAAGAAACAAGATGGCAAGCCACCCAAGATGAAGCACCGGCCTGGGAATGAAATGTGTAATGACGCAAAGGATTTAATACAATTGGATGCATAAGTTTATTTTCATTCGAAGAATCCAAATTTAATTTTCTGTAAGAACTGATTATTTTTGCAAAGACTTTGATAAGTTACTGAATGAGATTTACTTTGTTTAAGAGTTGTGATGTTGGAGAATTGCCGTGAAAGGAGTTAAACTCTGCATATATAATTTTTGAATTTAAATTTATAGATATACTGCCTGGAACTGAAACTGAAATTACTTGAGAATAGGAATTATATTTAGTTTTCTAACTAACTAGGGATAAGTAAAAAGGAAAGTTTAGTCTGTAAATTTTTAAATTGGGAATAACACTAGATCTAATTAGTTAGATTAGATTAATAAAGGAATCTCACCGATTCTAATTAAAAAGGAATTTGCTGTGGTTTGATATCTAAGATTTGGAACATAAACAGATTGTTTGAATTTTGAATTGTCCTTGCTCACGTAAATATTTTGTACATATTGTTCCTTTCTTATAAACAAAACTTGTCTCCAGAAGTGTGTGGCTTCTATTCACTGCCTCCTTCCAATACCTGGATTCTTCTGATGGCCTACCTAGTGTAATTTGATTTTCTCAGAGTACGGCGACAAGACACACGTGATAAGACCGGTGCTACACAGGTATTACAAAAAACTTTACAGTCTGACCTGTAATTTGGAATCACTATCTCCTCTAGCATAGGAAGAAGCAATGTTAATGTTTCAGACTAATCACCTCTTTAGATGTGCAGATTTGTGGTTTTCAATTTTTTCACAAATTAACATTATTCTTCCAGAAATATCTACATTGAATATACTTATGTTGCTTTTCTATTCTTCTTCACCTTCGTTGTTTTCTTTCTGCTTGTTGTTGGTAATATTTCTTATAGGTCAGTTGAAAAGACTCTCCCTATAGATGCTACCTGAATTGTATACAGATGAGGTTCTGCACAGGGAGTTCAGGGAGGTTGAGCTTTAAATCAAAGGGCAGGGCCTCCAGGGTTGTGATCTTTGGATTACTACCCATGCCACGAGCTAATGAGGGCGGAACTAGGAAAATTATACAGCCTAAGACATGGCTAAGGAGTAGGTGTAGGAGGGAGGGTATAAGACCTTTAGATCATTGGGCTCTCTTTCAGGGAAGGTGGGATCTGTACAGAAGGGATGGTTTGCACCTGAACTGGAAGGGGACTAATACCCTAGTGGAAAGGTTAACTAGAGTTGCAGGGAGTGGGAACCAGAGTGCCAGAAAAGTTAGTGGAGAGTTTGTGGAGGCAGATGTTAGTAAGACCTCAGATAACGTCAGGAATGAAAAGGTTGAATGTGGTGTGACTAGTGTCCTGGGCTGCATATATTTCAATACAAGAAGTATCGTAGGAAATGAAGATGAGCTCAGGGCATGGATAAACACCTGGAATTACGATATTGTAGTCATTAGTGAGACTTGGTTGCAGGAGGGGCAGGACTGGCAGCTCAATATTTCAGGGTTCTGTTGTTTTAGACGTTATAGAGCAGGAGGGATTAAAGGAGGAGGGGTGGCATTACTAGTCTGGAAAAAATGCGATGGCAGTGCTTCATCAGAACAGGCTGGAGGACTCGAATTGTGAAGCATTATGGGTGGAACTGAAAAGTAAGAACGGTATGGCCATGTTAATGGGGCTATATTACAGACCACCCAATGATCCCAAGGAATTAGAGGAACAAATTTATAAAGAGATCGCAGAATGTTGCAAAAAAACAAGGTTTTTTATCGTAAGTCTTTTAAAATTTCCACATAGTGACTGGAGATCCTGTACTGTAAAAAGACTAGATGGGATAAAGTTTATCAAATGTGTTCAGGAACGTTTCCGTCATCAGTACTTAGAAGTCACAACAGTAGTGTCTGTGATACTCATTCCACTATTAGGGAATGAGACAGGGCAGGTGCAAAAGCTTGTGTAGGGGAATACTTTGTATCTAGTGACCACACTGCCATTACTTTCAAAGTAAATATGCAAAGAGACAGATCTGATCTGTGGGTTGAGATTCTAAATTGGAGCAAGGCCTATTTCGATGTTATCAGAAACAATCTGGCAAGTATGGATTGGGACATGCAGTTTTCTGGCACAGGTATACATGGAAAATGAGAGGCCTTCAAAAGTGAAATTTTGAGAGTGTATAGCTTGTATGTGCCTGTGAAAATTAAAGGTAAAGATAACAAGTATAGGGAACTCTGGTTTTCAAGAGATATTGAACCCATGGTTAAGAGTACATGGAGGTACATAGCAGTCATAGCCAAGTAGGAACAAATGAGGTGCTGATGGGGTTCAAGAAATGAAAGTGAACTCTTAAGAAAGAACTTAAGAAGACTAAAAGAAGGCATGCATTGCTCTAGCAGACAAGGTGAAGGAGAAGCCTAAGAGATTCTATAGATATGTTAAGAGCTAAAGGATTGCTAGGGACAAAATTGGTCCACTGGAAAACTAGAATGGTAATCCATGTGTGCAGCAAAAACAGATGGGGGAGAACTTAAATGCATTCTTTGCATCTATTTACTTGGGAGGGCGGATACAGAGTCTATAGAAGTGAGGCAAAGCAGCATCAACTTCGTAGACCCTGTACAGGTTACAGGGAATGAGGTGTTTGCTGCCTGAGGCAAATCAGGGTTGATAAATCCCCAGGGCCTGACAAGGTATTCCCTCAGACTCTATGGGAAGCAAGTGCAGAATTGCTGGGGCCCCAGCAGAGATATTTAAAACATTCTTAGCAACAGGAGAGGTATCAGAGGACTGTTCTGCTGTTTAAAAAAAAACTCTAAACAGAAATCAGGAAATTAAAGGCCAATGAGTCTGATATCAATTGTGGCAAAGTTATTGGAGGGTATTCTAATGGACTGGATATATAAGTATTTGGATGGATATCGGCTGATTAAGGATGGTCAGCATGGCTTTGTGCATGGTAGGTCATTTCTGACTAATCTTAAGAGTTTTTTTGAGGAAGTTACCAAGAAAATGGATGAAGGCAAGGCAGTAGATGTTATCTAAATGGACTTTTGTAAGCCATTTGACAAGATACAGCATGGGAGGCTGGTCAAGAAGGTTCACTCACTGGGCTTTCAGGATGAGGTAGTACATTGGCTTTGTGGCAGTAACCAGAGAGCGGTAGTATAGGGTTGCCTCTCTGACTAGAGGCCTGTGATTAGTGGTGTGCCACAGGGATCGGTGCTGCGTCCTTTGCTGTTATATCATCTATATCAGTGATCTGGATGATAATGTGGCTAACTGGATCAGTAAATTTGTGAATGACACCAAGATTAGGGGTGTAGTGGACAGTGAGGAAGGCTAACATGTCTTACAGAGGGATCTGGACCAGCTGAAAAAATGGGCTGAAAAATAGCAGATGGATTTTAATGCAGACAAATGCGAGGTTTTGCACTTCTGTAGGACGAACCAGTCCTTAATAATGGCTTCACAGGCAGATGGAGTCATAAAGGAAGTATCTGGCACATTCGCATTCGTAAATCAATGTATTGAATACAGAAGACGGGATGTTATGTTGAAATTGTATAAGATGCCGTTGAGGCCCAATTTGGAGTATTGTGCGGCGTTTTGATCACCTACCTACAGGAAAGATGTAAACAAGTTTACAATGATGTTGCCTGGTCTGGAGGACCTGAGTTATAAGGAAAGATTGAATAGGTTAAGACTACATTCTTCAGAACATAGAAGATTGAGAGAATATTTGATAGAGGTATACAAAATTATAAAGGGATAGATAGGGTAAATGCAAGCAGGCTTTTTCCACTGAGGTTGGGTGGGACTATAACCAGAGGTAAAAGTTAAAGAGGAACAGGAGGGGAATCTTCCTCACTCAGAGGGCCATGAGTGTGAATGAGCTGCCAGCACAAGTGGACCATGTGAGCTTGATTTCAACTTTTACGAGATGATTGGGTAGGTACACAGATAGTAGGGATATGGAGGGCTCTGGTCGGATGTAGGTCTTCAGGAGTAGGTAGTTTAAATGGTTTTGGAATAGACTAGTTGGGTTGAAGGGCCTGTTTTTGTGCTGTACTTCTCTATGACTCTACTTTGTTTTATCTTGCTCTATCTGCTTATATCTTCCCTCCTTGTTCAGTGTAATCTTGTAAGACTCCAGACCCAGAGTAAAGCTCATATCGTTTCTCCATTTAATCAAAACTATATGGAAGTATCCTCACCTAATGGACTGAAAGTTTCAGGATGGTTGCCCATCATAATATTCTCAAAGGCAGTTTAAGATGGGCATGTAATACTGGTTTCACCAATGATGACTATTATGTGACTAAATAAAATTGGATTCCATCATTGTTTTGATATTTAGTTCTATATAAAATGCAGTTTTATATAGAACCAAATATATAAAGTTTTCCTTGAAAACTGTATTATAACAAATACCCTTCTGAGATGTTGCACGATTCTTCTTAAAACTGTTGAGAAAAATACGCCCTTTCCTTCATCTTTTCATTGTTGTAAAGCATCACAACAAGCTGTCCTCGGCATTTAGATCTCAGTATCTTGAAATCAGTCGGTATCCTTCTCTCTGGGCCTCCTGTCCCATGATCCTCTCATATCCATTTTGCCAATCAACTGTCCAGCTCTTGGCTCCATCCCTCCCACTCCTGTCTTCTCCTATCATTTTGGATCTCCCCCCTCCTCCAACTTTCAAATCTCTTACTAGCTCTTCCTTCAGTTAGTCCTGATGAAGGGTCTCGGCCCGAAACGTCAACTGTACCTCTTCCTAGAGATGCTGCCTGGCCTGCTGCATTCACCAGCAACTTTGATGTGTGTTGCTTGAATTTCCAGCATCTGCAGAACTCCTCGTGTTAGTATTCTTGATTATCTGTGTTTTCTTTCTATTACAAAATTATCCAGATACCACTGGAGATTTTGTTGTAGCATTTCATTCAGAAGCATGCATTTTTTGTTATGACACCTAAATTCAGCAGGTCTTCACAGCAAAAGTCAAAGTTTAAATAATAAAACCTCAACTTTTAAGAAAGTAGAAGTTTTAGAATATTTAAAACATGATATGACCAAATTTTATGCACATATTTTGAATAACAAGTGGATGATTGCCACCAAGGAAAACATTCTCCCAGCTGGAACTGTTTCCTGCATGGCAGTATGATTGTTTATTCCAGCACTGAATTAGAGCTGGGCAGAATTGGGTGAATTTCTTTTGAAGTCAGGGTTTCTGCTTATGGTCAAGGTTCAATAGCCACATTTACGCTGGAAATATCCTGGCTACAGCTGTGAGGAAAGCAAATAAGCTGATCCCTTTGACACCGGGGAGCAGACTTCAACTGTTTCTTTTCTTTCCTTGTTGCCATAGATATATTTTATTTATTCAGATCAGAACTCGAACCATTGTAGGTTTAGTTTCAATATGGTGTCCTGAATTAATACAGAAATTCAAGTGTAGGTGACAAAAAAACATCAAGACAGCCCTAATTAATGGACTATCTGAAGGATTATTCAGCACAACACACCCAAGTGCTGCAGGAACTCAACAGGTCAAAGAGTATCTATGGAAATGAATAAGTAGTCGACACCTTGGGTTGAGACCCTTCAATAGGACTGGAAAGGAAGAGGGCCAACATCTTGACAGTTGCCAGGATGTTGGATACAAATTACAATGGGAGATGGAAAAGGCATGTAAAAAGGACAATGTTACAATAAGGAGGTAGAGTGGGAAAATCAGGTTGGTGGTGGATCTCAACAGATGGAATATAGAGTGACTACAAGATGGCTTTTTAGAGCAGCCTGTGGTTGAGCCCACGAGGGGAAATGGCAAATCTGAATTGGATGTTGTATAATGAACCAGATTTGATTACGGAGCTTAAGGTAAAGGAACCCTGAGGAGTCAGTGATCATAATATGATAGAATTCATCCTGCTATTTGAGAGAGAGAGAGGGAGAGAGAGATAGGGAAGATGAAGTCAGATATGCCATTATTACAGTGAGGTAAAGGCAATTACAGAGACATGAAAAAGGAGCTGGCCAAAATTGATTGGAATGGGACACTATCAGGGATGATGGCAGAACAGTAATGGTTGGAGTTGCTGTTGGCAATTTGGATGGCTACATACCAAAGATGAAGAAGCATTCTGAGGCAATTGTGGCTGACAAGTGAAGTTAAAGATGGCATAAAAACTAAAAGGGGGGCATATAATATAGCAAAAATTAGATGGAAGTTAAGGAATTGTAAAGCTTTTAAAAAAACAACCAAAGACAATTAAAAAAGCCATAAGGAGAGAAGAGATGAAATATGAAGGTAAGCTAGCCAATAATTTAAAAGTGGATACCAAAGGTTTTTTCTCAGATATATTAAAAGAGAAGTGAGTGAAGATATTGGATTCCTGGAAATTGATGCTCAAGAGGTAGTAATAGGAGGATAAAGAAAAGGCTGATGAACTTAATGAGTATTTTGGCATCAATCTTGACTGATACTAGCAATATGTCAAAAGTTCGAGAGTATCAGAGGGTAGAAGCAAGTGTAGTTACTAATACTAAGGAGAAGGAGCTTGGGAAGCTGAAAAGTCTGAAGCTAGATAAGTCACTTGAACCACATGTACTACATCCTGTTCTGAAAGAGATTGTGGAGGCATTAGTACTGATCTTTAAAGAATCATTAGATTCTGGACTGGTTCTGGAGGAATGGAAAATTGGAAATGTCACTCCACCCTTTAAGAAGGGAGGGAGGCAGGGAGGGATGCAGAAGAAAGGAAATTATTGACCAATTAGCTTGACTTCAGTGGTTGGGAAGATGTTGGAGTCTGTTATTAAGGATGAGGTTTCTGAGTACTTGGAGGCACATAATAAAATAGGCCAAAGTCAAAGTCAGTATGGTTTTCCGCAGGGAAACTCTTCTCTGACAAATCTGATCGAATTCCTTGAAGAAATAACAGGCAAGATAGTCAAAGAAAAGCCAATAGATGCTGCTTAATAAGATGTAAGCCCGTGACATTACTGTAAAGCAGTGGTCCCCAACCACTGGGCCGCGGTCCAACCGGACCGCAAAGCATGTGCTACCAGGCCGCGAGGAAACAATATGATTTGGTGATGTGAAATGATATGAGTCAGCTGCACCTTTCCTCATTCCCTGTCATGCACTGTTGAACTTGAACACCTCCCCCTCCCCCCCCACCCCGTCGGCCAGTCCGCAAAAATATCATCAATATTAAACCGGTCCGCGGTGCAAAAAAGGTTGGAGACCCCTGTTGTAAAGATACTAGCATGAATAAAAGATTAGCTGACTGGCAGGAGACAAAAAATCAGAGTAAAGGGGACCTTTCCTGGTTTGCTGCTTGTGAATAGTGGTGTCTGCAGAGGCCAGTGTTTGGGCTGCTTCTTTTCACATAATGTGTCAATGAATTGGATGATGGAATTGTTGGCTTTGTGGCCAAGTTTACAGATGATATGACGGTAGGTGGAGGGGCTAGTAGTTTTGAGGATGCAGGGAGTCTGCAGAAGAAAGACAGATGGGCCAAATTCTGCTCCTGTACCTGATTGCCTTATGGTCTAAAGGGAGGGAAGAGGGCACCAGGCGAAGATGCCGAAGAGTCAGAGGGCAGTACAGGTTACAAAGGGAGAACAGTGAGAGAGGGTCTCACTGAACTCCTGTTGAAGAGAAGTTTTAAATTTCTTCAGATTAGGTATATCTCAAAGAGACTTTGCCCTGGAGCATCAAATCATAAACACAAGAGATTCTTCAGATACTGGTAATCCAGAGCAATGTGCACAAAATGCTGGAGGAACTCACAAGTAAGGCAGCATCTATTGAAGTTGATGTTTTGAGCAGAGACCTCTCATCCAGACTGGAAATGAAGGGGGAGGAGCCTAGAATAAGAAGGTAGAGAAAGGGGTGTGGAAGAAGGACAAACAAGAACACGATAGGACAAAGGATCATTAAGCTCTGCTAGTGCCCGACAGGAAGCGATTACAGCTGTTTGTTTTTCGCTATTGGCTTGAAAAGTGCATTGCCCACATATAATCAGCTAGATTATTTAGGCTGAGATTTGAAATTACATTTTTGAAAAATTGAAAATCAGCAAGATGTCCCCATTTTAATTTGTTTACCCGTGTGCATGTGTGTACATGCAAATAAATACCTCTGTCAATGGTAAATGAAATTTGAATGCAAAAGACTGCCTTTTCATGGGATGGCTTCAGTTAAGTCAGTCCTACTCACATCGACAGCAGATATACTAAGGATGCCATTTTAACTTTGCAACTTTTGAACAATACCTCTAAGGAGGCAATCAGTGTGAGATATAATCCAGACCACAATTTTCAAGATATCAGAGACTTGAACTATGTTTTGTTTCTTAAGCTTTCTATTTAATATGTTTCACATCCCATCATAAAATGTATTTTCTTCCTCTAGGCAGAGGTGCATGACTTACTATGACATACGCAATGAGCTTGTCACTTGAGGCAGGAAATCTGCAGATACAGTGGTAATTTGTCTCCACTGCATCACACGTTGGGAACATTAAATATGTTTTCTGTTTACATTTAACACTTCATCAGCTTTGGGTTCTTCCTGCTGATCATGAAGATGTACACGGCTTCAAATATTTGAAACTCGATCATTGCAAGGTTTGATTCAAATTAAAACAAAAGTAAAATCAGAGCATTCAATTGATAATCAAAGGTAAGGAAAGGCAATATGTGTTAATTCAAATAGATTTCAGTTCAATTGTGATTATCAAAACAACTCCTTGCTCAAAAGAAAGTATTATTGAATAGTATTAATAACCAATGAGACTACAATTTAACTTAATAACTTCTGCATGTACTAAACAGGCAAATTATCCATTCATTATGAATTTTGTGCTACAAATAGGAATAAACTATTTCTGAAAGTATGTACATCTCACGCCACCCTTTTTCAGGTTCTTTAAACCCCAATTCTGTTTAGCATTCTTTCTCTATTGTAATGCACACAATAGAATGGCTCTAGATTTCTGTATGGTGAATTAAGTCTGCTGGAGGTCACTGTGGTTACATAGAAAGTAAAAGCTTTTATTGCCTTTGAGTGCATTTGGATTGCCCTTCAAGTATTTCCACAGTACAGCCTGCTCTTTTCTGAAGTGCTCATCTGATTTTCCAATACATGGGGCTGGATACATCTAAGCATAACCCCAGATATAGACTCTCAGAACAGGACCATTTACAGTAAAAAATTGAAGTGCTACCTTAGGAAACATGACTGAGTTGGGCAGGTGTTACATTTACCTTCAAGTGGTAGTGGTTCATAATAATGCATTCAATGTCAAATTATAATATTCTGCAAGAAAAAAAATTGTGATTTTAATTGAAACATTTTTTTCAATTTTGATTCTGCAATATTGTGAGCAAGTTTATGAATATCTTATCCTCACACGCCTGAAGCAACAATAACATAGCAGAATTTAATTTAACTGAGCTATTTTTGAGATATGTAGATAATTAATTGAATGTTTTTCTTTTTATATAGTATTAGTTTGTGCACTTTTTTTTTACCTCAGAGGTAGTCACTTGCATGAGAAAGCTTTGGTGCAGAGTGCAAACCCGAAATTTGAGGTGTATCTGGGAACGATAAGATTTTAATGGGCAGGTTTTCCCTGGATAGCACCTGTAATCAGATTGTCAGTTTCAATTAGAGAAAATTACTGGAGTAGACATCCTGACCATGTGGAAACTGACTGTTTGGTGGTTTATCTCTTGATATCTGACCATATGCCACAACAAGGCACAACATTTACCTTTAGCTTTCCTTTGTGAGCATATTTCATCATGGTTTGATGCCCTAACCTCATAGAAATTATTAGAATATTTCCATTGGTCATTGCCTGATTTTTCGGACGTGGGAAGAAACGTGGTCACAATGTGTAAACTCACACAGACCATAGTGGAGGTCAGGGTTGAAGTAAGTTGCTGGAAATGTGAAGCAACATTGCCAGTAGTTGTAAATACAAGAGATTCTGCAGATGCTGGAAGCACAAAGCAACTCACACAAAATGCTGGGAGCTCTCCTCTCTTCTTCTTCCTGGTTTCTCATCCTTCTCCCTAAGTCCCAAAGTTTGTGTCTCTTAATGTCCCATGTACCACAGTACATTTTACCTATTTTCACATTGAGTCATGGAGTCATAGATAACTGCAGCATAGAAACATGCCCTTTGGCCTATCCAGTCTGTGCCAAACCATTTAAAGTGCCCAGTCACCTCGACCTGGACCATAGAATCTCCATACCTCTCCCATCCACGTACCTTTCCAAACTTCTCTTAAACATTGAAATCGAAATTGCATCCACCACTTGCGCTGGTCTATCTATCTATCTGTACCCCTCATAATTTTGCATAGCTCCATAAAATCTCCTCTCAATCTTCTATGGTCTAGGGAATGAAATTCTAACCTATTCAATCTTCCTTTGTAACTCAGGTCCTGAGTTACAGGCCCTGAGCAACAACCTCGTAAATTTTCTCTGTACTCTTTCAAATTTATTTACATCTTTCTTGTAGGTAGGTGACCAAAACTGCACACAATACCTCAAATTAGGCCTCACTAACGTCTTATACAACTTCAACGTAACATCCCAAATTCTGTACTCAGTAGTTTAATCTATGAAGGCCAATGAGCTAAAAGCTTTTTTTTACAACTCTGTCTACCTGTGATACTACTTCCAATGAATCATGGACCCCTATTCCTTGATCCCTTTGTCCTACCACTCACGGTGTAAGATCTGCCCTGGCTGGTCCTCCAAAAATGCAACACTTCACCTCACACTTGTCTGCATTAAATTCCATCAGCCATTTTTCAGCCTAGTTTTCAGCAGATGTTTACATCAGGATGCTCTTCATTGACTTCCGCTTGGTATTTAATGCTATCATCCCCTCAAAACTAACCAATAAGCTTCAAGACCTTGTCCTCAATACTTTCTTGTGCAACTGGATCCTTGATTTACTCAGTTGCAGACCCCAGTCAGTTCATATTGGCAACAACTTCGCTACAATCTCCATCAGCACAGGTGCACCACAAGGCTGTGTGCTTAGCTTCCTGCTCTACTCGCTTTATACTTATGACTCAGAGGCTAAGCACAGCTACAATGCCATATTTAAATTTGCTGATGATACCGAAGGTGTTAATGAATCAGCATACATGAGGAAGGATTGAACTGGCTGAGTGGTGCCACAACAACAACCTCTTACTCAATGTCAGCAAGACCAAGGAGCTGAATATTGACTTCAGAAGAAGGAAACCAGAGATTGGTGAGCCAGTTCCCATCAATGGATCAGAGATGTAGAGTGTCAGCAACTTTAGGCTCCTCTGTGTTATTATTTCAAAGGACCTGTCCTTGGGCCAGCACAGCAGGGCCAATACAAAGAAAGCACAGCAGTGCCTTTACTTTCTTTGAGGTTTGCGAAGATTCAGCATGTTATTTAAAGCTTTGAATTTCTATATACATGTGGTGGAGAGTATATTGACCAGCTGCATCACAGTCTGGTATGAAACACCAATGCCCTAGAATGGAAGAGCCTACAAAAGATAATGTAGTCGTCCCAGGCCATCACAGGTAAAGCCCTCTCCATCATTGAGCACATCTACATGGAGTGCAGTCGCAGGGAAGCTGCATCCATCATTAGAACCCCTGCCCAACCCCTAGCTTATGCTCGTCTCATTGCTGCCATCAAGAAGGTGGTCCAGGAGCCTCAGGATTCACATGATTAGGTTCAGGAAGTTAGTACCCCTCAACCATCAAGCTTTTGCACCAGAGGAGATAACTGCACGCCCCATCACTGACCCTTTCCAAAGTCTAAGGACTCACTATCAAGGACTCTTCATGTCCTTGCTTATTGCATGCTTATTTATTTGTTTGTTTTTTTATTTACTATTATTATTGTTGTTCTATTTTCTCAGCTCAAGCTGGTAAAACCTGAGTTATGGGCATAGTCAAGCACAGTCATTTCTCCATTGCTAGTAAACTTTGGACTATTCTAGTGGTGTTTAGTATTTCTGGAGAGTTACATAAATATTGTTATGTTGGCCTAATTGTTTAATGCTATTGTGTAGTAAATTTGGGATGATACCAATTGTAGATATTATTATTGTGATAATGTATACCCTGTTCATGGTCCGTAGTCTTTCGATTTCCTCTTTTAATTCGGCATATTACAAGTGTTTCTCACTTGTTGATTTTGCATGATATGTATGTTTGGAATGGATATATCTATTAAGTAAGTTATTCTTGCCTATTTGTATTGATATATTGGGATGGTTATTATGGATTGTCCTATCTGTAATTGTGGATCAGTCATAATATAATCTGTGGGACTCTGACTCTAAAACTGGATCAGGCTTATGTTAATTACTATTATTATTATTATTATTACTCTTTTTCTTTTTGAATTTGCAGAGTTTGTTGTTCATTGCACATTGATTGTTTGTCCATCTTGTTGGGGCAGCCTTTCATTGACTCTATTGTGTTTCTTGAATTTACTGTGAATGCCTGCAAGAAAATGAATCTCGAGGTTGCATCCGCTGACATATATGTACTTTGATAATAAATTTACTTTGAACTTGTTCTGTATGGGCTGGATTATTTGGCTTGTTGTTGAGAACTGCCAGCAGACTACAGTGTGCAAGTCGTTTTGTTTCTGAACTTTGCATGAAAGCTAGGATGAGCTGGAGCTAGAGGTCTGTTGCTGGCAAGTCTGTTCTGCTGCTCAGCAGCTGGACCTAGAACTAAGTCCGGAGAGGAGCAAAATATGCTCAGCTGAGCAAATGGCATTTCCCAATCCACTTCTCATCAATGGTGTTTGTCACATCTCATAGGAAGCCATTCACTTGGTTGGGAGTGCTAAATATTGACTATAATGATACGTTTATTTTGTTTTAAGGGTGTCAATACATTTCTACCACTCCAATGGACTTTCAGTAGTTTTTTTTCCAATTGTTGTATTTTAATTTGTTAACAATGGATTTTCAGAGGCAATTAAGAATAGTTAATAAGCTCTTTACACTCGAAAGTTGTTGGGCCTTTCAGGTTATTGCTTGGGGATACCCCATCATCTGCCATCTGACCGCTAGCCATTGGTGATGCCTACTGTCTTGACCCAGACAAATGACAGATTTGCAAACTACAGATACTGTAATCATCTACTCTTATATTCCTGACACCCTCTCCAGGTCTCAGCCTTCCCCTTGTCCCTGTGTTTTTCTTTTAAATTCATTTCAGCTCAGTCTATCCCAGCAAGAAGGCAGTGTTAATTAAAAAACAGAGTCATTTCATTTCACACACTCTGACACCAGGTTCAGTAATAATGGTGCATAATTAAAAAGATAGGAATGCGTAGAATCTGCACATGGTGACTCAATGGCTGTAGTTGGGTCAAGAAGCAAACGACAGAACAGATGCTAGCCCATAAGCAAGTGAAGCTGCACAGGCGCTCTGCTGGATTTTGGATCTTGTTTATTCTGAAACCAGCTCAGCCAGGTCGTGCAGGACCCTCCTGATATATGTATATAGACGCTAAACTGTGAGGTATTGATATTGCTCACAAATCCACCATGGAAGGAGCAAGATTCATTAAAATTCATTGCCATTGATTGGCCTTTGCTAGATTGCCAATACAACATCAATGTGATTAGCAATTTTGGATCTGTAAGGTAACTTACAGAATAGTTGTATTTGTTCAGGTATAAATGTAGATTAACGGATAATTAATAAACTATACTGTGCCCCTTATGTAAAGCATGGTTGTTATGTTTTGTAACTCTGAAAATGTAAAACTAATTGAAAGAATAACACAGGGAGACCAGAAGAGCATGTATATTTTGTTTCTTCACTTTTAGTGATGTGCACAGTTATGACATAATGACTATGCCATTGATTATGCCATTATGATGTATGACACAATGATGTATGCCATTCATGTACTTTTACATGTAACATGTAAAGAATTATTTAAAGAAAGAATGCTTAATCAGACAAATGTGTTTACAATATTGCTCAACTATTACTGAAATATTAAATATGCAACACTCCTCCCTGCTTAGCTATAAATTCTAACTCAATATAGAATGTAGCTCAACTACATATACATTATACTATATAATACAATTACTACTGTGTATAGGCATTCGCAGCATAGTAAATTTAAAATTGTCCCATTCAGGCATGAAGATTTCATTGCTGTTGAAGATTTTTTACTTTTTTGGGATAACATGTTTTCTGACAAGGCTGGGGGTGGGGGGGATGGTCACTCTGCTTGGAAAGTGTGACTTGTGGCTGTGAAACAATCTCACGTTCTGGGACCTCCTGTGTGGTGGTGGTAGGAGTTGACTCTGGGACTGCAGGGACTGATTCTGACAGCTCTGGACACCTTTCTTCTGGGTGTGCTGGCTGGCAAGTTGCCTGGTCTACTGATGTATCCCAGGCCACCAAACAAAGCTTTGAGCCAGTACTTTCATTTTGACCATCATGTAGCTCCACCAATACTTTAGCTCTCAGCTTTGATGGTACAACAACTCTCAATCCCTACATAAGGCAACCTTCATTAAGAGCAAGTTTATCCCAGTGCTGGTAAAATGGATGAACTGAAATTTCTGATGCATATTCCAGCCTTTTGAGTTGCCATGTAGACCTGAGACTGTGTTGGGTCTTTCTTGTTCCTTTTGAATTATCTCTGCCATTAAAGGGAAACTTTCAATTTCCAATAGGGAGAATTTGACAAGAGGAGTGTCCTCTTTCGTAAATTTTTCAGGTATTTCCTTTTCCAAGGGTAAAAGGGATAATCCACCAACATTTCAATGATTACTTGAATTTGGTCTTGCAATTGTGACCTCTAAGAAGCAGAGCCAATATCTACTTGCATTTTGTTGCTGTTAGTTGAACACCCTTCTGTGGATTGGAAATGGACACTAATGGTTGACTCTCTAGGGTAAACTCTCTCCCATACAAGTACTGTTTGAAATGTTTTACACACCAAACCAAAATCAAGGCTTCTCTGTCAATCTCTGCATATTTTTTTCTTTGCAGCAGTAAGGGAATGTGATGCAAAGTCTCTGGGGCGTTCACTTCCATCACTCATAACATGACATGACTGCACATATAACATAAGGTGAAGTGTACAGGCAAGCTTCACTGGGCAGTGTCGATCAAATTATGTGAGTGCACCATTTCCTTTACATTTTGGAAAGCTACCTCACACTGCTTTTTCCATTGCAATTTCTTCCTGATCGATAGTAATGAGTTCAAGGTGTGGAGTCCATTAGCCAGGTTTGGCAGGAACCTGTTAGTGTAATTGACAAATCCTAAAAAGGACTGTAACTGTGACATGTCCTTTGGCCTTGGGGCAACCAACACTACTTGAATTTTCTCAGTACATTTGCATAATATTTGTGTATCAACTGTGTGACCACAGTAAGTGATGCTTGGTTTAAGAAATTCACACTTGTTGCATTGTGCTCTGAGCCCATAATCTTCAAATCTTTTTAACACTATTTTGAGATTTTGGTCATGGTCCTTGTAATCCTCATTGGTAATAATTATGTCATCCAGGTAACACTGAGAGCCTGGGCAGCCCATCAGGTCCATAGCTTTCTGCCAGAGTGCAGGCACAGATGCTACTCCAAAAATAAGCCTATTATAGTGATAAAGCCTCTTTTGTGAGTGTTTATGGTGACTATTCCTCCATCTCCATCTGTAGGTAGACCTCAGGTAAGTTCTCTTTCCTGAAGTTTTTCCCTCCAGTGAGGTTTGCAAGCTTATGCTCTATCCTGGGCAGACAGTATTGAACTACTTTCAGTACTAGGTTGATAGTGACCTTAAAATCACCACAAATCCTGGCAGACCCATCCTTTTAGGCTACTGTGACTATTGGTGTTGCCCATGAGCTCTACTAAACCTTGGAAAGCATTCCTCTAACCTCTATGTGATCTAGCTCACTGACTGCTTTATCCCGACGTTACAAGAAACTGGACGGGCTTTGTAAAACTTGGGTGAAGCATTTTCATTTAACACTATTTTACCCTTGATATATTTGAGTTTTCCAATGCCATCTGTCAACACTGCTATAGTATCATCCAGTACCTTTCTTAATTCGCTTTCAGTTGACTCTATTACAGGGGATGTGGCATGCATATGGTGGATGGATCTCCTTTCAAGTTGGAGTTGTCTAAGCCAACCACATCTCCCCAATGCTGGCCCTCCTGTTTTTACTACATACAAGCCCAATATGGCTTGTTGGTTGTTGTATTTCACTGAAATGAATTTCATTCCCACAGAAGTTATCTTTTCACCAGTATAAGTCCTTTGTTGGATATCTGCATTTCAGTATCTTTGAAATGCTGTTCAAACTCATTTTGTGGAATGACTGAAATAGTAGAGTCAATGTTCAATTCCATTTTAATTAATTTGCTGTTCAGTTCTGGTGTAAGCCATGTGGCTTGTTTGTTGTTAGTTTTCACATTTTAAATCATAAAGCTTCCCAGTCCTGTGTCACAGTCATCATTATCAGACTTTTCATCAATAGCATGCAGATTAGTTCTCTTTTTGAAACTGCAACTTGATTTTTTATGTTCTTCTTTTCCCCTTGCAGTCAATTTATTTTTGTCTGCTCAACAAGCTTTTTGTATACGTCCTACTTTATTGCACTTTCTGTTAGTTTCACATTTAAATCTGCATTTGTCTGGTCTATGTGAGCCCCTGCCACAGTGTTAACATAATTTGTTTGGCCAGGCTGGTTTCTGTTCAGATGATGCAATTTTGTTCATGTTCACTTTCATTCCTGAGTGAAACTCAATTGTGTCTCTGGCTATTGTTTCCATTGATACAATGATTTCAACTGCTCTTTTAAATGTGAGTTGTGCTTCAGTTGGGAGCCGTTTTTTGAATGCTTTTTTTGTAAGTTTCTACAAGCTAACTGGTCTCAGAGTGCATTGTTGAAGCCCATCACTGAAATAACAATGCTCAGACAATCTCTTCAATTCAGCTGTGTACACTGAAATGGACTTCCCGTACTTTGGATTCTGCTTATGAAACCTGAAGTGTTCTGTAATCAACGATGGTTTCAGTTCTAAATGTTCCTGCATTACTTCCATGCTATCAGCAAAGCTCAGTTTAGCTGGTTTGGTTGGAGCAATGAAACTTGTAAGCAAACTGTATAGTCTTCCACTTATTACACTCAGCAAAGGTGGCACTTACTTTTCATTGGCTTTTTCGTTTGCTTCAAAATACTGCTCAATTTACTTAAATATATATTCCAATTGTCTGTTGTGCTATCGAATGCATCTTTCTTTCCAATATTCCCAGCCATTCCTGCTTTTTTTGAACTCACAGTTTATGAACCCATGAATTCATCCTTATCTGTCACTTTTTTAAAACTGAAACCTATTTCTTCTCTTGTAAGGAAAGAAAAAAACATGCTGCTATTTTTAATACAAACGTTTTTCTGAAGAAAAAATGCTGTTTTATTTTACTTGAACGTCTCGTTCTTTTCAACAAACTGGTAGGTAGGTGTCTCCGGTTTGTTTAAAATATCCATGTCCTTACTGTTATGTTTTGCAAATCTAAAACATAAAACTCATTGAAAGAAAAACAAAGGGAGACTGTGAGAATGTGTATACAGTACTTCATTTCTTTGCTTATAATGAGGTGCACTTTTAAATATAGCCTGAATAAATTATTGAAATAAAGAATGTTTAATCAAACAGTATAATTACAGTAGAACTCAAATATTAAATATTAAATACACAGTATCAAAAGTGATTTTTATTATGTTTATTAATCTGTTTGACAAGTTTCCATGAGATAACTTCAGAACAGTTTTTCTACCAATCTCTTCACAATTGGACCATTTTGGTTGCCTTGTTTCTCTTCAAACTTCTTATCAGAACATTTATTCTTTTTATTGCATTGTTTGATTTATAATTTGTCTCTGATCCCATCAGCTATCCTCTTGGAATTTCTTGCTGTTTTTTTTTCATTCTTTACTTCACCTGAAGTTTCAAAATTAAGTTTTGAATGCTTTCTGTGAATACTGAATAGAAACATAGAAAATAGGTGCAGGAGTAGGCCATTCGGCCCTTCGAGCCTGCACCGCCATTTATTATGATCATGGCTGATCATCCAACTCAGAACCCCGCCCCAGCCTTCCCTCCATACCCCCTGATCCCCATAGCCACAAGGGCCATATCTAACTCCCTCTTAAATATAGCAATGAACTGGCCTCAACTGTTTCCTGTGGCAGAGAATTCCACAGATTCACCACTCTCTGTGTGAAGAAGTTTTTCCTCATCTCGGTCCTAAAAGGCTTCCCCTTTATCCTCAAACTGTGACCCCTCGTTCTGGACTTCCCCAACATCGGGAACAATCTTCCTGCATCTAGCCTGTCCAATCCCTTTAGGATTTTATACGTTTCAATCAGATCCCCCCTCAATCTTCTAAATTCCAACGAGTACAAGCCCAGTTCATCCAGTCTTTCTTCATATGAAAGTCCTGCCATCCCAGGAATCAATCTGGTGAACCTTCTTTGTACTCCCTCTGTGGCAAGGATGTCTTTCCTCAGATTAGGGGACCAAAACTGCACACAATACTCCAGGTGTGGTCTCACCAAGGCCTTGTACAACTGCAGTAGTACCTCCCTGCTCCTGTACTCGAATCCTCTCGCTATAAATGCCAGCATACCATTCGCCTTTTTCACCGCCTGCTGTACCTGCATGCCCACTTTCAATGACTGGTGTATAATGACACCCAGGTCTTGTTGCACCTCCCCTTTTCCTAATCGGTCACCATTCAGATAATAATCTGTTTTCCTATTTTTGCCACCAAAGTGGATAACTTCTCATTTTTCCACATTAAATTGCATCTGCCATGAATTTGCCCACTCACCCAACCTATCCAAGTCACCCTGCATCCTCTTAGCATCCTCCTCACAGCTAACACCGCCACCCAGCTTCGTGTCATCCGCAAACTTGGAGATGCTGCATTTAATTCCCTCATCCAAGTCATTAATATATATTGTAAACAACTGGGGTCCCAGCACTGAGCCTTGCAGTACCCCACTAGTCACTGCCTGCCATTCTGAAAAGGTCCTGTTTATTCCCACTCTTTGCTTCCTGTCTGCTAACCAATTCTCTATCCACATCAATACCTTACCCCCAATACCGTGTGCTTTAAGTTTGTACACTAATCTCCTGTGTGGGACCTTGTCAAAAGCCTTTTGAAAATCCAAATATACCACATCCACTGGTTCTCCCCTATCCACTCTACTAGTTACATCCTCAAAAAATTCTATGAGATTCGTCAGACATGATTTTTCTTTCACAAATCCATGCTGACTTTGTCCGATGATTTCACCGCTTTCCAAATGTGCTGTTATCACATCTTTGATAACTGACTCCAGCAGTTTCCCCACCACCGATGTTAGACTAACCGGTCTATAATTCCCCGGTTTCTCTCTCCCTCCTTTTTTAAAAAGTGGGGTTACATTAGCCACCCTCTAATCCTCAGGAACTAGTCCAGAATCTAACGAGTTTTGAAAAATTATCACCAATGCATCCACTATTTCTTGGGCCACTTCCTTAAGCACTCTGGGATGCAGACCATCTGGCCCTGGGGATTTATCTGCCTTTAATTCCTTCAACTTACCTAACACCACTTCCCTACTAACATGTATTTCGCTCAGTTCCTCCATCTCACTGGACCCTCTGTCCACTACTATTTCTGGAAGATTATTTATGTCCTCCTTAGTGAAGACAGAACCAAAGTAATTATTCAATTGGTCCGCCATGTCCTTGCTCCCCATAATCAATTCACCCGTTTCTGTCTGTAGGGGACCTACATTTGTCTTTACCAGTCTTTTCCTTTTTACATATCTATAAAAGCTTTTACAGTCAGTTTTTATGTTCCCTGCCAGTTTTCTCTCATAATCTATTTTCCCCTTCCTAATTAAGCCCTTTGTCCTGTGAATACTGTCACAACCAAATGCTAATTTAGTCAATTATTATACTAATAAATACACTCCAATGTTTCCACATCAGTTTTCTGATGTTATTTTTATCCATTGAATAGTGAATTAATAGTTGAAAATAAATCGCAATATAGTTTTGAAATGAAATTTGAAAATGAACTTTTGGTTTAAAATTCAGAACTTGAATTCTAACTGTACTTCATGCATTAAGTAAATTAGTAACACTGAATTGCAATTTTTTTTCTATTTATAATATACCTTGGAGAAAAGCAATTAAAAAGAGCAAATTAAGCTTTGACTATTTGTTTAGACAGAAATGCATGTGATGCTGATTGAAATCAAAATGGTGAAGGAATTGGAAACCAAAGGTCCATGAGGCAGTCCTCATCAGAGGATCAGCAGTGGAGTGGGTCAGCAATTTTAAATTTCCTCGTTTATTATTTTGGAGGACCTGTTCTGGACCCAGCACATAAATATAATTACAATTCCTTAGGAATTTATGGAGATTCGGCACGACATCTAAAACTCTGATGACCTTCTATAGATGTATCGTGGAAAGAATATTGTCTGGCTGCATTACAGCCTGGTATGGAAACAACAATGCCCTTGAGCAGAAAATCCTACAAGAAGTCTATCACAGGTAATGCCCTCCCAACCACTGAACACATCTACATGAAATGCTGTCGCTAGAAAGCAGCATCCATCATCAGGGACCCCCACCACCCAGGACATCCTCCTTTCTGACTGTTGCCATCAGGAAGAAGGTACAGGAGCCTCAGGACTCACACCACCAGGGTCAGGAACAGTTACTAACCCACAACCCCCAGGCTCTTGATCAAAAGGGGCTAATTTCACTCAACATCACTTGTCTCATCATTGAAATGTTCTCACAAACAAAGGACTCTTCATCTCATGTTCTCGATAATTATTGCTTATTTATTTATTTATATTACTTTTTTTTTGTATTTTCACAGCTTTTTGTCTTCTGCATCTGGTTGAACACCCTAGTTGGGTAGTCTTTCATTGATTCTATTGTAGTTTCTTAGTCTGTAAATATATTGAGTATGCCCACAACAGAATGAATCTCAGGGTTGTATATGGTGACATATATGTACTTTGATAATAACACTTACTTTGAACTTTGGGGAAAAAAAAGGAACAGTAACGCAAGTGTCATTAAATAAAATTATTTTGTAGTAGACATTTTTGTATATGGTTTGAGCATAAATGACATATTGTACACACTAGATTGTACTAGCATTCATCTCCAGGTCACTTGACCCAGGCATTTCAGTGCAATTAACCTGAGTCTGTATGATGTTATCCTGGTGTCGGTTTTACTCCTTTTGACCCAGAAACTGTTTGAGCATACATAGACAGAAATTTGCTGTTAAAGGTGTGACCAGTAAACTGGAGTTGTAACAGGGAAAACCTTATGCAGTGTAAGCAAAGGAATGCAAATAAATAATTGGTAATATGGATGTTTTGCCCACATCATTGGCCAGACTCATTTTTCTCTGTTCTATTTTTATCCATGAGCATCACTGATAATGATTACAGTGTCTCTCTATTATGCTCCACACTGAAAGATGCTGCAGTCACTGGTCCCTGGTGAGTCTGATGTAGATCTTCCATCACACATTTCAATGCCATCTCACAGGAGAAAGGCATGATCCCTCTTCGCCTCATCTCTGTGGCAAGCTTTTGTACAGTGGTGATGTTGTTCTGGAGAGAGTTCTTTCAGAGCTGATTTGCTTCCCAGAGATCAGAGTAGTAACAATGTTTCAGCTGTGATCTCTATAGGCAGCTACAGTCAGAAACAGTGGAGGTTAAGTTTTAACCATATGTTCTAAGATGAAAACCAAACTAAAATGAAAGTTTTTCTCTATCTCTCTGTCTGCATCTTCAGAGACAGATTATCTACCAACATCTTTTACAAACCCACTGACTCATTAACTATACCTCCTTGCGTTCCATTGTCTGCAAGGGTGCTATTTCCTTTTTACAATCCTTCAATCGCTGTCATTCCTGTTCTTGTGATGAGGCTTTACATTACAGGAGATCAAAGATGTCTTCTTTTTTTCAGAAAACAGCATTTCCTCCCCACTGCTATCAATGCAGTTCTCACCTGGATCCTTTTCATTTCCCATACATCTGCACTCACCCCATCTATTTCCCCCCTGCATCAAAATACTGACAAGGCTTCCTAAGTCCTCACCTATCAGCACAAACTTCTGCACCAAAGTATCATTCTCTGCAACCTCCACCAACAGGATTCCACTACCAGGCACATCTTCTCCTCCTTTCTCCACATTCCACGAGGATCTCTCTCTCCACGACTCCCTTGTCTGCTCAGCACTTCACACCAGGCCCCTCTAGGCACCTATCCCAGCAGCTGTGCTCCTACACCTCCTCTGTTTAAGGCTTCAAGCATTCATTCCAGGTGAGGTATCCCTTCACACGTGAATCTATCAGGGTCATTTAGTATGTGATGCTCCTGGAACATTTACTGTCTTGGTTATCTCCAACCTGATGTCATGAAATTTGATTTCTCTAACTTCCAGTAGCTATTTCCTTTGTCTATTCCTCCCCCTCCACCTTTGTTTTCAGTATGGCCCCTTTCTGACTCATTTTCCCCTTCCCCAACCCTTATGACCTGCTGATCACCCACATTTTTCTCTTCTGGTTCCTCACCTTTCCTTTATTACATGATCCTCTGAAATCTCCCATCTACTTCCTCCTTCTTCAGTTTTTTGTTTCTTTCACCTATTACTGCCTTTCCTGTCCTGAAATCTCACCTGTTTATTTCCCTCCATAGATGCTGCCTGACCTGCTCCAGCAATTTTTGTGTGTTGAAAACCAACCTAATGATTTTTCCATCAATTTTCTATGAGTTATACAATTGGAAGTTGGCAACAATATTTCAATAAGGAGTTAGTCCAAACTCTAGAAAACTTTAATGAAGTGGCACTCAAGTTGATTGATCTACAATGCCTTCAGTTTACTTTGGGTCAACTCCTCTCTCATACCATTGTAATTTCCTTTACCTCACCGAAATATTGCTATGTCAGATTTTACTTTCTTCCTATTAAATTTCAATTTGAACTCAATCATATTGTGATCACTGCCTCCTAAGGGTTCCCTATTTGCCTCCGGTCTATTACATAACACCTAGTCTAGTATTGCTGATCCCCCAGTAGGCTCAATGACAAACTGCTCTAAAAGGCCCTCTCATAGGCATTCAACAGATTCAACCTCTTGAGATCCATTACCATCTTGATTTTCCCAATCTACCTGCATGTTAAAATCTCCCATGACTATCATAACATTGCCCTTCTGACATGCCTTCTCAATTTCCCGTTGTATTCTGTAGTCCACATCCCAGCTACTGTTGAGAGGCCTGCACATAATTGCCATTAGGGTTCTGTTACCCTTGCAGTCTCTTAACTCAATCCACAAGGATTCAACATCTTCCGATCCTATGTCACTTCTTTCTAATGATTTGATGCCATGCCACCCCCTCTGCCTACCTTCCTATTTCTTTGATACAACATGTAAACTTGGACATTCAGCTCCCAACTACAACCATCCTTCAGTAATGATTCTGTGATGGCCACATCATCATATTCCACAATCTGTAAAATTACAAGATCATCCACCTTATTTCTTATACTCTTTGCATTGAGGTATAACACTTTGAGTACTATATTTGTTACCCTTTTTGATTCTGTATTCCTAATGCACTGATAGACACCCTGCTGGCTACAATGTTGTCCTATCATCTGCCTGCCCTTCCTGACACTCTGACTGCACGCTATCTTTGCTTTCTTACCATCTGTCCTATCCTGAGTTCCTTCACTTTGATTCCCATCCCCCTGCCAAATTAGTTTAAACCCTCCCCAACAGCTCTAACAAGCCTGCTTGCGAGAATATTTGTTCCCCTTGGGTTCATGTTACTTTTGTACAGGTCATATCTCCCCCAGAAGAGATCCCAATTATCCAAGAACCTGAAGCCCTGCCCCCTGCACCAGCTTCTTAGCCACACCTTTATCTGCCAAGTCAACCTGTTTCTACCCTCACTGGTGCATGGCACAAGTGGCAATCCGAAAATTACTACCCGGGACATCCTGCTTCTCAGCTTTCTATCTAGCCCTCTAAATTCTGTCTTCAGGACCACTTTGCTTTTCCTTTCTATGTCATTGGTACCAATATGTTCCAAGATATCTGGCCACTCCCCGTCCCCTCCAAAATCTGATTCGTTCCTGATCCGGGCACCTGGGAAACAACATACCATCCAGGTGTCATATTCACATCCACAGAATCTTCTGTCTGTTCCTCTGGCTATTGAATCTTCTACCACTACTGCTCCCCTCTTCTCCCTCTTTTCCTTCTGCACCATGGACCCATGCTCAATGCCAGTAGCCTGGTCTCCATAGCATTCCCGTGAGAGATCATTCTCCCACAACAGTATCCAAAAAATGTATACTCATTACTGAGGGGAATGGCCACAGGGGTGCTCTGTGTTAGCTGCCTATTCACTGTCCCATTCATTCTCTGATAATCACTCAGCTATCTGCCTCCTACAACTTAGGGGTGACTACTTCCCTGTAACTCCGATCAATGATCTCCTCAATCTCCCAAACAAGCCAAAGGTCATCCAGCTGCTGCTCCAGATCCCTAATACGGTCTTCAAAGAGCTGCAGCTGGATGCATTTCTCACAGATATAATTCCCTGGGAGACTCTAGTTCTTCCAGGACTCAAACATACAGCATGAAGAACACACAATGTGCACTACACTAAGTGCACCTGGCACAGTAAGAAAAAAAGGAAACTTAACAGCAATTTATTCAGACAACTTACCCAGAGATGACACCTCTTCCGAGCCAAAGCTTCATATGAGCCAAACCCTGGCACTCCTACTCTCACCACTGGACCACTGCCAAAAATGGCCACTCTGCTTGTCCCTTCTGTACTTTCAGTTGCTCCTCTCTGTGCTGCTCCTGCCACTGATTGGGCCACCGGAATGACACCGAATGCCTGCAAAATTCAGCACTGCCGACCCGCCACCTTCTTTTTCAGTTACGTGTTTTGGTTTACCTGCCCTCCTATAACAATTGATAACAGATTTTACTATTTGCTTTAATTTCTTTCATGAGTTAAATGTCACTGTTCGTTCTTCACAACAGAAGGTTCATTAACTCTGTTGAAACAAGAGACAGAGAAATCACCCTGGCTCTACCTGGGTCAATTAAGTCTCTTATGTACTGATATTTAAGGTTCATTTCTTATCAATAATTTAATTTTAAAAGGTGCAAAGCTAGATATTTGTCATATTTGCGCCTTGAATAAATTTAGTTTAAAAATGATGATTTAGCAATAATTGCTTTAATGTACTCAAATTTCTGTAATCTGTTAAGTTTCATTGACATTTTGTATGTGGAAAGTGCAATTGAAAGCAGTACTTGACATTCATGAGAGAACTTGTGGTGAATCAGTAGAAGTTCTAAAGCATTTATGAAGGTAGATCACTCTCTTCATAATAATTGAATATATTTTACCCTTTTAACTATGAAGAAAATTTAGTTTTAGAGAATTAGTCAGAGGCTGCGATTACTTGGGAATGAGTTGTTCAACTGTAGGTTAAGCATAAATGAACATGATTCATAAACGTTTCAAAAGTTCTGGATTTTGGCATTGTGTAAAAATGATATTTGGTTTTCAGTTAATGTTAAAAATATTTTCAAAAATCTAGTTTAATATTAATATTTGGGATATTTTGAAAATGCATTATTTAAGTACATACTCCTTATACCTTTATTATGTTATCCTTTTTAATGATGAAGCAGATTCAGCTTTATTTATTTTATCAAAGAAATACATTTTTGGCAATTTCAGCGGAGGAGTAACATAACCTGTTCTGCTCTTAATCTTCTATAGGATTTGTACTCAATGTTTTATCCCTTTGGCAAATGCAGGTTAATACCATATCAATCATATTGCTACCTTTGGGAGGTTGATAAATGCATGAAGTTGTACTGGAAAGCCAAAATATTTCTTTTGCTGACCAGAATTGATTTTCAAACTACTAGTATGGTGATAAGTTATTCATTTGGAAAGCATATTTTAATATTAATTTGTTTTTCAATGTAGTTTGTAATTCTTTGAAATATACTTACTTTTAAGTATATATACTGCTTCTAGTACAATATGGGTCATTTTGCTTAATTTTCTAAATCCTTGCTAAACAATGGATTTCTTGGCTGGGAGAATGCAGTGTTACATATTTATGTATGATTAATTTTATAATGCATGCTTTGGTATCAGGATTTATCATGAATAGTATGTTTCTCCCTAACATTCAGTCATTGGTCTTTTTAGAAATGTAGAAAACATACAGCACACTACAGGCCCTTCGGCCCACAAAGCTGTGCCGAACATGTCCCTTAGAACTACCTAGGCTTTACCCATAGCCCTCTATTTTTCTAAGCTCCATGTAGCCATCCAGGAGTCTCTTAAAAGACCCTATCGTTTCAGCCTCCGCCTCCACCACCGCCACCGGCAGCCCATTCCACGCACACACCACTCTCTGTGTAAAAAACTTTAATTGGTAGCAAATCTAAGCTGAAGTCAGAGATTAATGTTTTTAAAACAAAGTAGAACTTTTCAGATGTAATGAAATGCTTTCATCAGTCAACGAAATTGAGAAGTACCTGGTTCATAGCTACCTGCTGCTTTAAGATTAAATTGCTGCATTTTCGAATAGTTAGGGGGTCAGTGTGAGGCCAAATTACTTTACAATATTTATTCCTCCATTAATTCCTACAGAATATCCACTGTGTTGACCACCTGTTTAATGCTGTTGCACATACGTTCACAATCCTAGAATTAGCAGCACAATAGGAAGTGGTTACCACAACCATGTTCCATCAAAGGTTACAAGGAGACATTGACAGGATGCAGAAATGGATTGAGAAGAAGCAGATATCTTTTTGCACAGAGAGTGGGTGGATACCTGGAACACCCTACCAAATATGGTGGTAGTGTAACTTCTGGTTCGCCTCCTCCCACGATAGTCCCACATTAATTTGCTTGGCTCACCTTTCAGCCTCAGCTTCACATTCTTCCTTAAGATGGGCTTTAGCTGAACTCCCTCTGCACTTTTTCAGCCTTCATCTCCCTTCTCCTGCTCTCATCCTAGTTATATTTTCATTCTCAGAGTCAGTGTTTCCATGACCAGTCTGTTAGAGCTGCATTTGGTCTGATCGATAAGTGGTCTATTTGGACTGAGCTCATTCATCTAAAAGCACATATGGCTGCTTTATCTCTTCAGCACTGAATGGTGTGGTTCATTAAAACACATAATCCTTCAATCCACAACCAGAATAGGTAATTGGATCCTTCTCCACTGTCTTCCCATTTATCTTGGAGAGTCCTTCTTAAATAAGTACACGATTTTGATTCAGCAAAAGTGCTTAAATGCCTACACATAGCCTGACTTAAAACAACTTGTCATGTAGTATTGCAATAACTTCTACACCTTGAAAACTTGCTGTATGCTCCAACCCTTCATCACACAATTATCTCAGCTGCCTGCAAAGTATCATGGGTCTATTTCAGCACTAATTGGGCTGCTACAGGTACTTCAATCTCAAATTCAAGAAATGTAACTCACCGAGTCTCTAAATCAATGAGAGAGGGAGAGAGAACTTGCAATGTCTTTGGGCTGTCTGAAGATTTCCTTGACATCCACTATATCATTGTCAGTGGACAATTCTTGACAAACAATATTTTACAACCCACTCCTGTTTCTTTTTTTTCTGTTGCATTCCTTCATTAGTTTCATTCTAGTTAGTCATGAAGGTATAATAATCTTCTTGAAGAGATCCCTCTCCTTCTCCATAGGAGCTTCTTGTAAGTTTCTTTACTGAGGCATTGACCCCTCTAGATTGTAGAAAACACTAGTTGAAGTTTTTTGAAAATAGAAAAAAAAGCTGTAGATGGTAGAAATCTGAAATAAAAATGTTCTTCGCTTGATTCAACAGCTGATTGTTCCTGCATTGCCCAAAGCTCAGCTATGTGTCTTTGTATGCATTTCAGCTCCAAATGGTAATAAATCATTGTTTGCCTCAACTTTTTTCTGTAGTCATAATCAGAATCAGGTTTACTATTACCGGCATGTGCCATGAAATTTGTTAACTTAGCAGCAGCAGTTCAATGCAATGCATAATACAGAAGAAGAAGAAAAATAAATAAATAAATAAATAAATAAGTCAATTACAGTATACATATTAAATAGATTAAAAATTGTGTAAAAAAAAAACAAATAATATATATTAAAAAATGAGGGAGCGTTCAAGGGTTCAATGTCCATTTAGGAATGGGATGGTAGAGGGGAAAAAGCTGTTCCTGAATCGCTGAGTGTGTACCTTCAGGCTTCTGTACCTCCTACCTGATGGTAACAGTGAGTAAAGGGCATGAGCTGGGTGCTGGAGGTCCTTAATAATGGATGCTGCCTTTCTGAGTCACCACTCCTTGAAGATGTCCTGGGTACTTTGTAGGCCAGTACCCAAGATGGAGCCAACTAGATGTACAACCTTCTGCAGCTTCTTTCTTCCTGTACAGTAGTCCCTCCCCCAATACCAGACAGTGATGCAGCCTGTTACAATGCTCTCCACAGTGATAGTACTTCAGAAAATAGTAATTTATGAGTTGAGCTTATTGTATTCTTGGAAATATTACTTAAATTGTTGAAACACTGCTTTGCAAATTCTCAGTGCCTTTTCCTTTCTTAGATAATTTTTGTTTCAATTCAGTCATGACAGCTTGGCTGCTTACAACCAACATTGACAATTTGACCAGTTTGCCCTGTCATGCAACAATTTGCTGCTTTAATTTTGATGCCAGTGCTTGTTCTTTTTTGGAAATTTGCACTACTTTTGAATTGATGACTATTTAAAAAGAATGTCTTGCAAATCATCTGGTCCCTTTTGTAAGCTAGCTGTCTCTAAATATTGCAACTTTGTCTGATTCTTCAGTGAGTTTTATTTTCTAATCAGACTGTTTCAACTAGTAAACTGCCAGAGGAACTCAGTGGGTCGAGCACCATCTGTGTGTATGTGTGGGGTGGGAAAGAAACTCTTAACACTTCATTTCACACCCTTTCATCAAGTTTCGACAAGTCCTTCCCCCCACAAACACTGCTCAGCCCATTGCATTCCTCCAGCAGTTTGTTGATCCAGATTCCAACAACTGCAGTGCCTTGTGTTTCAAATATTTTGCACATTTCTGTTAACTAATTCTGAATATCACTTTATTTCTGACTCCAAATAACATGGTTCATATGTTTGAACTTTATTTGAATTTTCAGTATTTTCTCTGCTTTGGAAGATGCTCATTTTCATCCTTCAGATCTTGTGTTACATCATGTTTCTCACTCATTTTTAGATTTGTCATTATTTGTTTGGACTTAACCAATGCTCCTTTTCCTAGCAGCAAGTCAGTTAACTTTCGGCATACTTTCTCATTGAGTAATCTGATGACTTTGTTTCATCATATAATCAATGTTTTCTATAAATTCTGTTGATTTCTATTATCAGAATGGCTATGCTTCACCCTGTTTTGCTCCCTTTGGTGATCTTTGTCGAGACTTTTAGATTATTATTTATGATCACCAGCCGTCCTTCTATAAGCTTTATTACAATGTCTGCCAGCCCAAGAATGCCTGGACTCAAAGATTAAACCATTTATCATGAGGTAAGGGTAATATGTCATAGTCATAGTCATACTTTATTGATCCCGGGGGAAATTGGTTAAATATGTCTGTATAAACTGTATTTTGCAGGGTGATAGAAAACAGACTCTCTCTGATTCAGTGATGGCATCACATTGAAGGTGGTGGAAATAATGAAGGGTTATGAATTAGAAGAGGAGGCTGGTGGGTCGGAAGGTGAAGGCAACAAAAACCATATCTTTGCTATGCGTGAACAGACACAGTTGAGTGAAGGTGAAGTCAAGATTAAGAAAGTAGGGAGCCATCACAGAAGCATTGATGTGGAATATGTTGTTGTTAGATTAGATACCACTGAGGATGGAAAAGGAGAGAAGGGAATGCAGATCCAAAGCATCAGTTCAGATTTGCCCACTTTGATACGTACCTATGACACACCGGCCTACACAGTTTATCTGTTGGGGTTGTGGTGTGGTTCTTTATTCCTGACATAATTTATATTAACCTATATTTTGGTATGCTTGGCAAGCCACCTCATCATTCTTTCTGTACCTTATGTTTTGTGCAGTTCTGCTTCCAACACTACAGGAAGGGTGTGGTATATTTGGAGGGGGTACAGAAAAGGTTCACCAGGATGTTCCCTCGAGTAGAGGGTATTGGGCAAACATGAACGGTTTTCTCTGAAGTGTCAGATGCTGAGGGATAACCTGACAGAAGTAGAAAGAATTATGAGAGGCATATTTAGGGTATATATTCAGAAAGGAAATTTTCACAGAATGGAAGTGTCAAGTACTATAGGACAGAGCTTCAAGATAAGAGAACGAATGTTTAAGAAGTTAAGCAAAGGAAATTTATTTTCCATTGTTACGTAACCGGCAACAATGAATATTAATCAAGACAGGTTTTATTAAAACAACCAAACATTTATTAAACATGTATGAACGATAAGGAGAAAAAAAAACAAAGGAAAACTTTAACCAGAGGTTAACAGGTACGCAGCCGTTCATCAACTCCACTCGGCTCTGGTTCTTAAAGAGTTAAATGCGGAAACAGTTCTTAAAGCGATGCAGTCGGATATAGTTCTTAAAGTGATAACTTCGAAAGTCCAACAGTTTTACACATTCAATTGGGAGAGACTTCTCTGGAGAAGGATTTCTTCACCAACGCACCTTTACTGCCGGTTCTGTCCACAGGATTCCCAATGCCGAAAATAAACAGTTTAAATCAACTGACCTTAAATTCCTTTAGAGAGAGAGAGAGCCTTGTTGCATGAACTCATTGCGCTATAGCAAGAGTTATCTCAATGCAGGTTCTCATCAACGAAGACTCAATAAGGTCGATCCTTTATTAAACTGCCAAACGATGCCGACTTCTCTCGATCCTTCACTTCGATGAATTCTTCACTCTCCCTTCAAAACTGTCGGAATTGAGTAAATTGGCACTTCCAGCCACAAATTTCCAATCCAAATGCAGTACCTTGTAAGAGAACGCACCTTCCGTTTTAAAAATGAAGCTGAGTCACAAAAACAAACACGCAACAGAAACAGAGGCACAACATATTCTATCTGGAAATCTACAAACTCAAAAACCCACTGCGTCACCTGAGTCGACCCTTATATAGTCACGGGGCACATGTCATCACGTGACCTCACATCGGCGGGAAAATCACATCAGGTGACCTTCAAACGACCATCACAGCATTCTCACACAAAAACAAAACAGATCTCCTTGAGCATGTAACACCATAGAGTGTTAGATGCCTGGAATCCACTGTCAGAGAAGATAGCAAAGGCAGATACAGTAGCTGTGCTTAAGGTGTATTTAGACAAATACATGCATTGGGCTTGAGAATAAAGAAATACAGACCATGTGCAGTCAGAGGGATCAGTAAGCTGGACATCTTGGTCAGTGCGGGTGTAGTATATTGACCTCCTGTACATTACTGAGACCTAAATTATTTACAACAGGCATCTCAAGGCACTGAAAAATTACCACAAAATATACCACTGCACAATCGTTCAAGTTCACTGGAGGGAGAAATAAACCAGTATCAGTCTCTTCCCAGGCCAACATGCATAGCACAGAGGCCCCAATCAATTCCAGTCAGCCATGTTGCACTGGCTATGTTATTCAATACTCTATTCCAAGATCTCAAGGGAGGGGATTGCAAAGTGTACAGCGGAAATGTTTTAAGAATGTGCTCAAAGCTTCCTTGAAGTATAATTCCCGTCAACTCTGTGGAGCCTCTGAGTCAAGGACCAAAGGGAATAGTAAACATGAGAAATTTTCAGATGTTGGAAATCCAAAGCAACACACACAAAGTGCTGGAGAAACTCAGCAGGTCAGGTGGCATCTATGGAGAAGAATAAACAGCTGACATTTCAGGCCAAGACCCTTCTTCAGGTTGGTGTTGGGATCTTCTAGGCCAGGCAGCACCTGCTTGCTTAAACCCCTTTTAAGCAGCATAAGCAGACCTCACAAACAATCTACTCAGAAACCACACAAAAAAAAAACAGCTGACCAATCCATAGAAGTGTTTGTGGTTCCTATACTGGACTTCTTAGTCATTTTAAAACTCACAAAACCAGAGTGGAAGCTGGTCATCCTCTATCAGAGAGAAAGAAGACTCTTCAAGAAATATTTCATTGGTTGTAAAGTACTTTGGAACACACTGAAGCTGTGAAAGATACTGTATAATTTTTTTCGACAAGGCTTTTACTTAAAAGGTCAGCATATAATTTTGGGCAAATGCTATTGATCGAAAAATAAACAGGATTTAATATCCATATATGAACCCAGCAGGTTTTTTTAGAGTGTCAGTTGAAGAATAAATTGTTTAGGTCTCTTGTTGTTAGGCTTATAGCATTTAGTTTATTCTGTAGCCATTAATAGAAAATGTCTTCAAACAGTAAATGTAACATACAACATAGGACAATACAGCACAATACATATCATTCAACCCACAATGTTGTACCATCCCTTTAACCTACTCCAAGATTAACCTAGTGATCTAGCTCACTCAGACCTTCTTTCATAAAGCATGCTCCCTAATCCAAGCAGCATTCTAATCAATCTCCTGTGCACTCTCTAAAGCATCTGTAATGAAGTGACCACAACTGAACACAAAGCTCCAAGTGTTATCTAACCAAAGTTTTATAGCACTCCACCATTACCTTGCAGCTCTTGAACACAGTCCCTTGACAAATGAAGGCCAACACCATATGCCTTCTTAACCATCCTATTAACATGTATCGCAACATTCAGGGATCTATGGATGTGGACCCCAAGAGCCCTCTATTCATCCACACTGCTAAGAATCCTGCCATTCTCCCTGTACTCTGCCTCCGAAGTCAACCGTCCAAATTGTACCAATTCACACTTTTCTGGATTTACTCCATCTGCCACTTCTCAGCCTAGCTCTGCATCCTATCAATGTTCCATTATAACCTACAAAAATATTCTACACTCTCCACAACACGATGAACCTTTGTGTTAGGGATGGTGGGATTGGTACGGCAAATGTACTAACCTACCCTTCTAATTCCTCATCCAAGTCATTTATAAAAATCACAAAATGCATAGGCCCCAGAACAAATCCAAGAACACCAATATTCACTGACCTCCAGGCAGATTATGTTCCACCTACTACGATCTTCTATATTCTGTGGGCAAGCCAATTCTGAATCAACACAGCCAAGTTTCCTTTGATCTCATGCCTCGTGTCTCTCTGTATGAGCCTACTATAGGGAACCTTGTCAAATGCCTCACTAAAATCCACGTACATCACATCTACTGCTTTGCTCTCACTGATTTGTTTTGTCACTTCCTCGAAGAATTCAATCAAGTCACAAGGTATGACTTGCTGCTTACAAAGCCGTATTGATGAACACTAATCGGACTAAGCTTCTCCAAATACGCATAAATTCTGTCTCTAAAAATCTTCTCCAATAGTTTGCCCATTACTGTTGTAACTTTTCCTTGGAACTTTTCTTTGAGTTGTTCTTGTACTTTTTGAAATTTGTGCTGCTTCTTCTACTTGTGTATAATATTTAATTGTTTATTATCCCCTCCATCCAAATTTGTGAAATATCAGGAGTTCATGACATATGCTGCACAGAAAGAACAATTTTCCTGATTACCATAGGCCTAGATTATATGTTCAAAGACCTTTACAAGAAACACATACTATTGGTGTCATTGAGCCATATTTTTTCTGAAATTGTTTACTCTAGTGTATATGTAAGGTTATTATTTCAGTAATTAAATTCCAATTAAGGCACTTTAAATGGGATTATTGGAAATTTAGCAATAACAAATAATTTGTTTCCTATGAAATCTGTCAGCACCAGAGAAGAGCCTCTGTATTATTAATTTGTGCTAGGAAAAAATTGTATTTGCATGTGGCACTGATATTTTTTAAACGCAGAAAACATAATTCCACATTAGAATGAAAATATTTAGCTCATGACTTTGCATACCTTGAACATAAAATACAAGCTAAATATTCCTGTTTAGAAGAGCTGAGTGAATAATTGACAATGACCTATTGTAGGGTTGCATCACCATCTTCAGCTTATTTTATTCGTACAATATCAAATAAAAGAGCATACAAGATACAGCAACGACATCCTGAGTGAGGTATTGAAGGAATGTAGTCTAGAATTAGCCCTGCTCTAAATCACACTGTTTCAGCACAACTGAAACATTACTATTGAATCTATAGCATGGAAAACTGGCCAGGGCTGACATCTTCACAACTCAATTTGTTAAAATGCCATTTCATCTGTTTATTCTGAAGTATCAGCAATGCAAATGTACTCAAGGATTATTTCTCTACCAATACCATTCTAATATTGAGTTTGGGCATTACCAGGGTGATACAGTATAGCCTGGGCAAAATAGTTGAATTTCTTCATTGATGTAAGAGTAGCTGCTCTTAACACCAATTAATATTACTGAATATGGCATTAAGGACCCCAGGAAAAGATGATGTTGTGTGAGTCAGAAGAAACATTAACTACAGTTGTAAAAAAAAATCTCTTTTAAGCCAGTGATAAGAATGTTTACTATTGATTCCAGTGCATTTGTTCTAGTCATACTTTTCATGTTACCCAATAGTCCTAATCTACATGCAGCAAAAATTGACAACAGTGAGAATTCAACTAATATGTGCTAAATAACCTGCAAATGCCAGGAATGATCACCTCCAACGTGAGTGAGTGTAACCATTCCTTGACCTCAAATGACTTAACAGTATTATGTATTTCATTGCCAACATCTTGAAATAAGGCAATTGTGTGAACAATCAACATTGATCAGAAACATAATGTAAAACCACATAAATATTTTGCAAAAAAGTAGGTCAGAAGCTGGCTACTGTGAGATATCATTCTGCTCCTAAATTCTAAAGTCTTTTCAGTGTCAAGCATATGGGGGGATAAAAAAACTCCTCTTACCTGGACAGGTACAGATGTAAAACATTAACAATGCTTGATACCATTGAGGAAAAAAATAGTTTCCTGATTAATTGCATCCTGTGTTTCCCTTCATTCATGTTATTGACAGGAGCACATCTTCACAGCAAGGTTTCTTCAGCAGCCTGTACGAAGCACATGACCTCTACTTAGAAGAAATAGGCAACATGTGGTTAGGAATGCTATCATCTGCAGTTTCGGCTCCAAGGCAGACATTCTCTTGGTTAAGGATATATTGCAGATTGTTTAGCAATGTCAAGATAAAATTATTGGCATTCTAATCTACCAGCATTCTGCAGATATCTTCACACAGGCATCGGCGTAGTAAAATGTTGGTTTTCATCACCTTCCATGAGTTGTCAATTGAATTGTTTCCCACATCTCCAGAATGAACAAAATAATATAGGAGAATAATTCTCAACAAAAGTGTAACAAGATGGAAAGATTTTAGTGATATCTTGCAGTTTTTTTTTTGCTATAGTGGTATTAATTTCTCAATGTTGTCAGTTCACTCTCCTCAGCATTTGCGTATGTTTTTTTCAGAGTTCATTGTAATGTTTAAAATGTGGCAGTCTATATGCTTTTGACTTTGGCAGCTGAGAAAAAAAACTAAGGCATTGAAAGCATCTAAGTAGTGGCCAGGTACGGAGAAATCACAATCAGAGAGCCAATATTCCTCAGTTGTTTAAATCTGCTACTCAGACACAAAGTACTGTGTGCCACTCTCAGCTGCCAGGGAACAGAGCATCTGCCTGGATTTGATTTAAGATGGTGCTTAGGATCCTGGCAAGAGGCAAGAAGTATATCAATTCACCTCTGTCAGTAAAATGTTAGAGAGGGAGAAAAGAAAAGCATTTGACAGTGTTCTTGATGTTGACAACTTGAGTCTGTTTGAAGTTCTTAAAATGCAGAGGATTGCAGTTATGGATCAGTTCTGTGCACTGTGGCTGAGTTGAGGACAGCATTTGAATATCATTCTTGTAGAAGGCACATTATAGAAATCTGTAGACATGTATGGCATTACTACTGTGCAGTACATTTTAATTTGTTAATGTAACTGTGATACTGGAACAGGGCAAGTCTCTCAATCATTATGTCTAGATGCTGAATAACAAAGCACAAATCATATTGGCAAAAAAAACAAATTAAACAAAGGCTGTATGGTGAGACATGCCACTTCATCTAATGTTATTACTTCATGGTTTTGATGTGAGCTGTTAATGTATTAGCTGGCATCAAATAGGTGGTGACTCCACTCTTGAACAGTTCTGTCTAAGTTCAGAAAAGGAACACCAACTCGTTATTGTTGCCCAGAAATTGATACTAGAAAGAATGTACACTTCAATCGTTAAATAAAATGGAAAAATATAGAAGGCATTGGGAGAAGTGTCAAATAAATCATGCACAGTGCTGGTTGTAATAAGATAATGTAAAAAGAAAGAATGATACTCATAAGATAAAATGCCCAATCAAAATAAAAACTGGAATGATAAAGTATGTGGAGCAAAGGCTTAACTAAATATAGATTCTTCATTCAGTGGTTTGTGACCCTAAATTAATTTATAATATTAAACATATCAGAGCTAGAATGTTATTTTCTAGCAGCTTGTATCAGAAATCTTAAAATTTATTATTGTATGGGAAGAATGGAAATTTAATGAGCCAAATGCACTTTTGGCAGATGCACTGCTGGTATTAGATCCATCAGAAGGATGTGTTGGCAGAGAATAATATTACTATTTCATTTGGAACTTACTATTAATCTGTTTTTCTTTTGTTAGAAATATCAGCTTAATATTATTACAAAAATGAAAATGAATAGATTTAATAAAGATTTGGCCGGGTAAATCATACAAGTGATTTTTTCAATCAGCTCACTGATTTTGAAAGATGGATGAATAGCCATCAGAAAATGAATAGCCTGAAGTGAATTCATCGTTTTGCCAGGGGTGGGATGCATTGGTTTTCTGCATTGAATTGGAAAACAAGTACACCATACACACTGGTATATGTGTAAACCAGGAGCTTGTCTGAAGTAAAAAAAAATAAACAGCTGAAAGAAATCCGTGGGTGTGGCATCTTTGGAGACCTTTGTAAATGAGACCAACATTTAAAAAGCAAACAAGTATGCCATACACACTAGGTCCAAGAGGGGGAATGCTGAGCAGATGCTGCATGGTAGGTGGAAAGGGTTATTTTGAGATAAAGACTGGTGTATAACAGGAGGAAACATAAGAAAATAAATTTCTAGATGGTTGGAGCCAGGTGGGGGAAGGGAAGGTAGGGAAGAGGTGTGTAGAAGATAATAGATGGAATCAGATAAAGGAGGAGGGATGATGGGCAGATAGAACAGAATGAAGGAGTTAACTAAGGGAGAAGAAAACCAGATAAGTAGGTATGTGCGTAATGGGTAAATGAAACTAGATGGGGAAGGGTGATAATTCTAGGTAATGGGGGTGGTGGAAAAGGTAATTAAAGGTAGAGAGACCCTTGGTGAACTGGTGGGAATATTAAAGGAACATAGGGATACATTAACTAATATAATTCAATGCTCATACCATTGGGCTGTAGGCTACCCAAGCAGAAGGTTACGTGCTGTCCTTATAGTTTGTATGGTAGGAGAGTTAGGACAATCAGGTCAATGTGGAATGGGATGCACTGGCTTTCTTCCCTCTCCACTCAGTCATGATAATTGATCTGAAACATTAGCCATCTTTTTGACTACATAGGTAATGCTTGACCTGATCAGTTCCTTGGTAGTGTGATATTATGCTCCAGATTCAAGTATCTGTAGGCTCTTGTGTCTCTGGTCTAAGGTACTTCACACTCCTTCTGAAGTCACATACTGTATATCTTTTTGACATACTTTGGGTCCAATCACACTGATTGAGGGAAAGAATATATAAGGTATTTGGCCTTAGACGAGTGACCCAATTGACCTTTCACATCTTAATGCTGCTACATACACTGAACGGGTTTCAAATATCTCTGATGATCATTCATTTTAACTACAATACACATTAGTGCTTTGTACTACCGAAGTCAGTGCTACAATGTCCATCAATGAGCTGGAAATGCCACAGTGAGCCAGTGCTTTCTCTGGGGATCACTGACTAATAATAAAGACATCCCAGCCTTTGAGTTAGTTTCTTTTTCAGCAGACATTACCTTTTATGTCCAAAAAATGTGTGTTCATAACCAATCACTCAAAATCACTTTTGAAAATTTTTTAGGTAGAAAGCTGAGAAGCGGGACTTCCCGGGTAGTAATTTCTGGATTGCTGCCTGTGCCACGTGCCGGTGAGGGTAGAAACAGGATGATTTGGCAGATAAATCCGTGTCTGAGAAGCTGATGCAGGTGGCAGGGCTTCAGGTTCTTGAATAATTGGGATCTCTTCTGGTGGAGGTACGACTTGTTCAAAAGTGACAGGTTACACCTGAACCTGAGGGGGACCAATATTCTCGTGGGCAGGTATGTTAGAGTTATTGGGGAGGATTTAAACTAACTTGGCAGGGGAGTGGGAACTAGAGTGAAGGGACTCAGGAAAGGAAAGATGGTAAAAAAAAAAGTAAAGATAGCCTGCTCTCAAATTGTCAGGAAGGGCAGGCAGGTGATGGGATTAGTTGCAACCAACAGGCTGAGTATCAAATCATTAAGGTTGCAGAATCAGAAAAGATACCAAATACGGTACTCAAAGTGTTATACCTCAATGCAAGGAGTATAAGAAATAAGGTGGATGATCTTGTTGCAATATTACAGATTGCCAGGTATGATGTTGTGGCCATCACTAAATCATGGCTGAAGGATGGTTGTAGTTGGGAGCTGAATGTCCAAGGTTACACACTATATCAGAGGGATAGGATGATAGGCAGAGGGCGTTGTATGGCTCTACTGGTAAAAAATGGCATCAAATCAGTAGAAAGATGTGACATAGGATAGGAAGACATTGAATCCTTATGGGTTGAGTTAAGAAACTACAAGGGTAAAAGGATGTTGATGGCAGTTATATGCAGGCCTCCCAACAGTGGCTGGGAGGTGGACCACAGATTTCAACAGGAAATAGAAAAGGCATGTCTAAAGGGCAGTGTTCTAGTAGTTATGGGAGATTTTTACATGATTGGTAGAATCAGGTTGGTAACCAATCTCAAGAGAGTGAGTTTATTGAATGCCTAAGAGATGGCTTTTTACAGCAGTTTGTCATTGAGCCTATTAGGGGATCAGCTATACTGGATTGGGTGTTATGTTATGAACCGGAGGTGATTAGGGAGCTTAAGGTAAAAGAACTTTTCAGAACCAGTGATCACAATATGATTGAGTTCAACTTGAAATTTGATAGGGAGAAGTTAAAGTCTGAAGTAGCAGTATTTCAGTGGAGTAAGGGAAATTACAGTGGTATGAGAGAGGAGTAGGCCAAAGTAAATTGGAAGGAGCTGCTGGCAGGGATGTCAGCATAGCAGCAATGGCGTGCATTTCTGAGAAAAATGAGGAAGGTGCGGAACATATGTATTCCAAAAATGAAGAAGTACTCAAATAGTAAAAGAGTGCAACCATGGCTGACAAGGGAAGTCAAAGCTATTGTAAAAGCAAAAGAAAGGGTATACAACAAAGCAAAAATTAGTGGGAAGATAGAGGATTGGAAAGTTTTCAAAAACCTAAAGAGAGCAACTAAAACATCGTTAGAAGGGAAAAGTTGAAATATGAAAGCAAACTAGTAAATTATATCAAAGTGGATAGTAAAAGTTTTTTCAAGTATGTTAAAAATAAAAGAGAAATGAGAGTGGATATAGGACCACTAGAAAATGAGGCAGAAGAAATAATAATGGGGGACAAGGAGGTGACTGATGAACTAAATGAGTATTTTAGAAACATAGAAACATAGAAAATAGGTGCAGGAGTAGGCCATTCGGCCCTTCGAGCCTGCACCGCCATTTATTATGATCATGGCTGATCATCCAACTCAGAACCCCGCCCCAGCCTTCCCTCCATACCCCCTGATCCCCGTAGCCACAAGGGCCAAATCTAACTCCCTCTTAAATATAGGCAATGAACTGGCCTCAACTGTTTCCTGTGGCAGAGAATTCCACAGATTCACCACTCTCTGTGTGAAGAAGTTTTTCCTAATCTCGGTCCTAAAAGGCTTCCCCTCTATCCTCAAACTGTGGCCCCTTGTTCTGGACTTCCCCAACATCGGGAACAACCTTCCTGCATCTAGCCTGTCCAATCCCTTTAGGATTTTATACGTTTCAATCAGATCCCCCCTCAATCTTCTAAATTCCAACGAGTACAAGCCCAGTTCATCCAGTCTTTCTTCATATGAAAGTCCTGCCATCCCAGGAATCAATCTGGTGAACCTTCTTTGTACTCCCTGTATGGCAAGGATGTCTTTCCTCAGATTAGGGGACCAAAACTGCACACAATACTCCAGGTGTGGTCCCACCAAGGCCCTGTACAACTGCAGTAGTACCTCCCTGCTCCTGTACTCGAATCCTCTCGCTATAAATGCCAGCATACCATTCGCCTTTTTCACCACCTGCTGTACCTGCATGCCCACTTTCAATGACTGGTGTATAATGACACCCAGGTCTCATTGCACCTCCCCTTTTCCTAATTGGCCACCATTCAGATGATAATCATGTGCCTTGAGTCAGAGGCGGTAGGAGAGGTCCTTAATGAATATTCATTATATTAACCGGTGAGAGGTTCCTTGGCAAATGTGAGGACAGTGTAAAACAGGCTGATATGCTACAATAAGAAAGAGGATGTGCTGGAATTTTCGAAAAACATTAAGAGAGTTAAGTCCCTACTGACAGACAGAATATACCTCGGGTTACTACAGAAGTGAGTGAAGTGATTGCTGTGCCTTTGGCGTTGATCTCTGCATCCTCACTGGCTGCAAGGATAGTACCGGAAGTCTGGAGGTTCCATATGTTATTCCTTTGTCCAGAAAGGTGAAAGGGATCATCCTGGGAATTAAAGAGCAGTAAGTTTTACAGTATGCCAATGGTAGGCAAATTATTGGAAAGGATTCTAAGAGGCGGCATTTATGAGCATATGGAGAAGCATAGTCTAATTAGGGATAGCCAGCATGGCTTTGTGAGGGGTAGGTTGTGTCTCATGAGCCTGATTACATTTTTTGAGGAAGTTGCAAAACATAATGATAAAGGTACAACAGTAGATGTGGTGTATTTTAGTAAGGCATTTGGCAAGATTCTCCATGGTAGGCTCGTTTTGCATCAGTCTTCACTGTGGAAGACATCAGCAGTATGCCTGATGTTGTAGTGTGTGAAGAAAGAGAAGTGGGTGCAGTTACCATTACAAGAGAGAAGGAGCCCAAAAAGCTGAAAGACCTAAAGGTACATAAGTCACCCTGACCAGATGAACTGCATCCTATGGTTCTGAAAGAAGTAGCGTTAGAGATTGTGGTGGTATTAGAAATGATGTTTTAAAAACCATTGCACTCTGGCATGGTGCCAGAGGACTGGAAAATTGCAAATGTCACTCCACTCTTTAAGAAAGGAGGAAGGCAGCAGAAAGGAAATTATAAAACTGTTAGCCTGACCTCAGTGTTGGGAAGATGTTAAAGTCAATTGTTAAGGATGAGGTGATGGAGTACTTGGTGACACAGGACAAGTTAGTACAAAGTCAGCATGGTTTCATTCAGGGAAAATCCTGCCTGACAAACCTGTTGGAATTCTTTGAGGAGATTACAAGTAGGATAGATAAGAGGGGTGTAGTGGATGTTGTATATTTGGACTTTCAGAAGGCCTTTGATAAGGTGTCACACATGAGGCTGCTTACCAAGTTAAGAGCCCATGATATTTCAGGAAAGTTACTAATATGGTTCGAGCGTTTGCTGATTGGTAGGAGGCAGCAAGTGGGAATAAAAGGATCCTTTTCTGGTTGGCTGCCAGTGATTAGTGGTGTTCTGCAGGTGTCGGTGTTGGGACCACTTCCTTTTAAGCGGTATATAAATAATTTTGATGATGGAATAGATGGCTTTGTTGCCATGTTTGCAGATGATATGAAGATTGGTGGAGGAGCAGGTAGTGTTGAAGAAACAGGTAGGATGCAGAAGGACTTAGACAGATTAGGAGAATGGGCAGGAAAGTGGCAAATGAAGTACAATGTTGGAAAATAAATGCATGGTCATGCACTTTGGTAGTAGAAATAAATGTGCAAACTATTTTGTAAAGGGGAGAAAATCCAAGAATCTGAGATGCAAAGGGACTTGGGAGTCCTTGTGCAGAATACCCTGAAAGTTAACTTGCAGGTTGAATCAGTGGTGAGGAAGGCAAATGCCATGTTAGCATTCATTTTAAGAGGTCTAGAATACAAGAGCAAGGATGTGATGCTGAGGCTTTATAAGGCACTGGTGAGGCCTCACCTTGAGTATTGTGAACAGTTTTAGGCTCTTCATCTAAGAAAAGATATACTGGAATTGTACAGAGTTCAGAGGAGGTTCACAAGGATGGTTCCAGAAATGAAAGGGTTATCATAGGAGGAATGTTTAATTGCCCTGGGTCTGTACTCACTGAAATTCAAACGGATGACGGGGGGATCTCATTGAAACCTTTCGAATGTTGAAAGGCCTAGACAGAGTAGATGTGGAAAGGATGTTTCCCATGGTGGGAGAGTCTAGGACGAGAGAGCACAGCCTCAAGATAGAGGTGCACCCTTTCAAAACAGATGCAGAGAAATTTATTTAGCCAAACGGTGGTGAATTTGTGGAACTTGTTGCCACATGCAGCTGTGGAGGCCAGGTAGTTGGGTTACTTAAGGCAGAGATTGATAGGCTCTTGATTGGACATGGCATCAAGAGTTGCGAGGAGAAGGCTGAGAACTGGGGTTGAGGAGGAGAAAAAAAAAGGATCAGCCATGATTAAATGGCAGAGCACACTGAATGGGCCAGATGACCTAATTCTGCTCCTGTGTCATATGTCTTATGGTCTCTAGTTTTCCAATGACAATAGTCAATATCTATTCTTTCGAGCACCTTTGACATTTTATCTTCCTAAGTCAGACACTCTCTCAATGTCCTGTTACTTGCAGGACAGTCCTAGTATTTTTCCATTCTATTGCTCTGGACTCTCTCTCTCTTCATGTGCCTTGCACGTTACACGCTTGGGTGATCATGGCTCTCCACATCGAACGATCCCTCGCAGTGTCAATGATATCTTGCACACTTAAATCTGTTAGTTCTTTCACAGTGTCCATATATTTTCTTCTTTGTCTTCCTCTACCATGTTTCCCAAGCATACGGCCTTGTAATGTAAGGCATTCTATTTCTTCCTTTCTGATGACATGGCCCAGGAATTTAATTTTCCTCTAATTTAATGTTCTCATTAAAGATCTTTTTATATGGGCACGTTGGAGTACTGTTTCATTGGTTACCCTATGATATGATATAACCCTATAATATGATATTTTCAGCATTCTTCTAAGAAACCACATTTCTATTGCTTCTAAGTTTCTTTGGAGTTCTGGTGTTATAGTGCATGTTTCGGAAGCATACAGCAAGTTTGACCAGATGTAACATTTTAGTAGCCTAAGCCTTGTTGTCATAGAAATGTGTCTGTTGGTAAAAATGGGTTTCATTTTTTTGGAAGTTGGTTTTGGCAATGGCAATTCTTCTTTTTATTTCTATTTTACTTCTAGAATCTTGTGATATAAAGCTATCAAGGTAATTAAAGCTGGTCTTTTGTTCAATCTCTTGGTTACCAATGTAAATTGGCAATTGGGAGTATCCTGCTGTTTTGATATTATCATACATTTGTTTTTTTTTACAGTTGATGGTTAGACCAAAATCTGCATTTGTTTGTAATACTTTGTCTAGGAGGATTTGTAGGTCTTCTGCAGCACTTGCTATTAGGGTGGTATCGTCTGCATATCTTATATTGTTGATGTTAACACCTCCAATTTTTAACCCATCTAGGTCTTCTATTTCCCTCAGAATCATTTCACTATAGATATTAAATAATTCCGGTGAGGCAACACATCCCTGTCTAATTCCTTTTTGAATTGTAGTCCAACAGCTTATAAATCACCTCGCTCGGTAGGGGTAGTCATGTGCTGCAGGTGACACTAGACCGTCATCCAGAGACTGTAATAGGGAAAGGCTAACGGTAGCAACATGGAACATCCGTACACTTCACCAGAAAGGAAAGTTGGACAATACATTAAATGAAATGGAAACGTTGGAAGTAGATATCTTGGGCCTGTCAGAAATTAGATGGACCTACAGTGGCAAATTCACTAAGAGTAGTTCTGTGATAATGTATTCTGGAGGTCAACACCATATGTATGGAGTTGGAATTATTTTAAAAAAACAAGTATCAAAATGCCTTATGGGATATTGGGCGATATCCGACCGGCTACTTTTGGTTAAATTAAGGGGTAACCTTTTTAACATTACTCTGGACAATCTGTAAAAAAAAGGTCCATCTCACACATTTATTCAAGTTTAAAAGCACCAGAATGCCAATGCATTTTGAATCTCAGATCGAGGTGTAGAGATTCAGAGCAGAAAAAAATAAAACTAAGTAGACATTTTACTTGACAAGTTGCCAATTGCCCCCTATACTTTCAAATTTCTTAATTGACAGTCCAGTCAGTTGAGAATATTTAGCTTAATATCTTTCAATATAATTCATATTTCATTACATTTTGATAAGCAGTTTTACTGATTATAACATCTACCATGCACAGTCAGCAACAAAATGCTAAAGGTGACAAATTAATTTAGGAATCATATTTCATGAGTTGTAAAACTCAAAAAGAATCATTTAGAATAATAATTTCATGGGGCATGGCTACTTTTATCTCCTCTTTGCTACCCCAGTGATTTCAGGAGAAAAAAAACTGAAATATTATTAGTAATAATAACTTACTTATGGAGCGCTTTTCATTCAAACAATATCGTTCAAAGTGCTTAACAATAGGATAAAGTTCAAGCATGAAAATAAAAGACAAAAAGATGTTAGTTAAAAGCAAAATTAAATAAAGAGGTCTTGGAGTGGTATTTACAAGTGTTAACTAACTTTGAATCCCTTGCAGGTTTTGGTATTGAGTTTCACAGTTCGGGAGCTTAGTTCAAAAAAAGCTGACCTGCCTGTTATCTTTTGAGGCAGATGGCTAAGTTTAAGAGACCAGTGGAAGAAGAAGACCTGATAGCTCGAGCAGAATTATAAAGCAAAACCGATGCTTTGAAATCAATTCTAAAAGATACAGGAAGCCAGTGCAGAGTAGCTAGGATGGGAGTGATATGCTCTCTCACCCTGGTTTTAGGCAACGTCTAGTGGCTAAATGAATGAGTTGAAATTTGTCAATAGGTTGCTTTGGATGACCAGTAAAATTGCATTACTGTAATCTAGTCCATTTGATATAAAGGCATGAATTAGTTTTTCAGCATCTTTACGTGACAGAAATGGAATTAACTTTCTTTAGGAATTTTTTAAGTGGGATTAAAATCTCAAATCTGAATCAAGCATAACTGACTGGCTGGTTGGTATGGGGGGTGCTAATGCACAAGGTCGAAGTAAGTTGCAGAAAGTTTTAAAATTATTCAGCTCCATCATGAGTACTAGTCTCTGTAATATCCAAGACATCTTCAAGGAGTGGTGTCTTAGGAAGGTGGCATCCATCATTAAGGATCCCAACCAACCAGGACACATACTCTTATACTGTTACTGTCTGGAAGGAGGTACAGAAGCCTAAAGGCACACACTCAGTGACTCAGGAACAGTTTCTTCCCCTCTGCTATCCGATTTCTAAATGGACATTGAACCCATGAACACTACCTCATAATTTTTTATTTCTATTTTTTGCACTACTTATTCCAACTTAACTATTTGATATATACAGTGTACGTGTGTATATGTGACGAAGGCCCATCACTGACTACGGACGGCACATGGTGCACTCAGTAAGATACTCATCCCAGCCAGATTCCAGAGGCTTATGGACAGAGTGCTGGAAGGTTGTGAGGACTGCAGTGCCGCCTATTTGGATGATGTCATTTTTAGCCTGACCTGGGAGGAACATCTGGAGCACCTTCGTCGAGTCCTAGGTGCAATGAATGTGGCAGGACTTGCACTCAACCTGCAGAAATGTGAGAAGGCCAGGCAGGAAACCCGGTACCTGGGGTATCAGTTGGGGAGAGAAGTCTGGCCTCGGGTGGATAAAGTTGAGGCCAATCTGAACAGCCCCAGGCCCCATACCAAGACCCAGGTCCAGTCTTTTCATGGCCTAATGGGTGGTACCGACGGTTCATCCCTCACTTTTCAACCCTGGCAGCCCCATTGACCAACCTCACCTGCAAGTTGGCCCGTAATCCTGTGGAATGGAGTGAGGAGTGTGAAAGTGCTTTCCAGGGCCTGAAGGAGAAATTATGCTCTTCCCCTGTGTTGCAGAGTCCTGACTTTGAACGCCACTTCCTGGTGCAGGTGGATCGCTCAGGTGTAGGCATCGGGGCAGTGCTGGCTCAGGGAGAGCCAGGTGAGGAACGTCCTGTGTTATATCTCAGCAGGAAACTTCTGCCCTGTGAAGCCTGGTACTCCACTATGGAGAAGGAGTGTCTGGCAATCAAGTGGGCATTGGACAGCCTCAGGTACTACCTTCATGGGAGGGAGTTTGACCTCCAGACGGACCACAGAGTCCCGACCTGGATCCAGACAATGAAGGACCAAAATGACAGGGTGACTAGGTGGTACCTGGAATTTCAACCTTTCAGGTTCTGTGTGCAGCACAAAGCAGGCAAGGAGAACATCACAGCGGACTACCTGTCAAGACTGCCAAACATTGCCGCTGCAGGAGAGGAGGGTGGCAATGTGACAAAGGCCCATCACTGACTACCGGCAGCACATGGCACACTCGGTAAAACACTCATCCCAGCAGTAATAGTGACTGGGTCTGAAACAGAACTGCTGCATGGAGCTGTCTCATATAGAGGCAGCAGCAACCTGCACAGGTGTGCTGTTGGTGGAGGATACCATCTTTAATTGGATAATTGAGTTAATTAGCTTTTGGTTGGACTGGGGGAGGGGCTTAGCAGTTATAAGCCTCAGGTTACCGAGGCTTTGAGGTTAGTTTTCTTTTGTGTTTAGTCTGAGGGTAGCTATATATGTATCGTTTTTTTTCCCCCAGTTTTTGACTTGTTTTGAGGTAAATAAAAGCACCTCAATCTATTTTTGAGACTCAAGCCATCTTGACACACACACTCACACACAATTAATGTAACTCAGTTTTTTTGTTCTCTATTTCTATTTATCATGTATTCCATTGTACTGCTGCTGTAAAGTTAATAAATTTCACAACATGATGAAACCTGATTCTGATTTTGATTCTCACTTCAATTCTGATGCTGAACACACAAGCTTGTTGATTCCAATTTTACAAGGGGAGCCAGATTTCCAAGTTTATCAAGAAGTTTATCCCTTTTGCCTTTTTAATAGAAAAGGCTGAGAGCATTTGGTATATTTTGACTTTAACACTGATCTAAAATTCATTGGAAATGTAAACACGGTGTCTTTGGCTGTGAGGTTCAATATCATATTAATTGCCATAATGAATAGATTTCTTTAACTATGTTCAAAATGGAAATGTATATCTCAATGTACAGAGAAATATTAGCACAATTATTAATATCTTCATGTATGTGTTTTGAACTCCTGCTATTTAAATCTTGCTTGAGAAGTTTACGTGTTTATCTGGATCTTTATGAATGAAAACAAAGGAAGATGGCCTTAGGATTGTAACAACTTCACTGGAAAGTATTTTCTTTTTGTTTTAATATTACTGCCACTATAGCTGCTATTGGCTTAGAGTAAATTAAGTGGATGCAGTTTGAAATATCTTTAATCCTAACACTAAAATATAACAAGAGGAAACATGGCAAAATCACTGTTACACACAGTCCATATATCCAAACTCAGAATAAGATTGATAAGTGATTATAATACCTTATATACCATGTTCCCTCTAAGCTGTGTGCGTATGCGCGAGCACACACATTTTTTAACCAGAGCTCAAAGGAAATTAATGTGCGCATAAAAGGTTAGTTACCTAAAATAATGTAGTAATTAATAATTATACTTATTGAAAATAATCTTTTAGCTAAATATTTCTGTTAACTAGTCAGTCGGTTTTTCAAATGCCACAATGCACGTCACTAATTTATGTCACCTCACCTTTCCTGTTCCGGTTTGTACAGCTGCATTACGGCAGCAGCCATCTTTGGCGTACAGTGTTCATATTGTAAAGTTTACAAAGATCTGTTTCAAATCCTGTAGATAGCTTACTAAGTTTTTATTGAAAAAGATCAGTCAAATTACTCTGTGCCTAAATACTGTCAGAAGAAATTGATAAGCATCACATACAAAGAGGCTTTACAGGTTTTAAGTGATGTCCTTGATGAACTGGCTGCACTCTGCAAGCTTCTACAAAAGAGTGGCCTGACACCGATTGATTCACTTCATTTTACGCGAGGCAAAATTAACAAGATAAGAAAGCAGTATCTGGGAGACAACGTTTCGTGGAGTGACAAAGTTAAGGTTTTGCTAAGCCAACAACGTGAAGAAAACGTCACAGTGATACAAGTTGGCTGTTGACTTTTATAAATAGCCTTTGTGTTCATTTAGAAGAAAGGTTTCCTGAAGATGAGGTACAAGAATGGTCAGCTTTTGATTTCTCCGCAATTGCAGATTGTGACTTCATATTTGGCGATGAACAAGTTAATGCCTTATGTCTAAAATATCATGATTTTCCAGCTGAAAATGCTGTAATAGTTAGACAGTTTAACGATTTGAAATTTTCCGTGCAAGAAAAAATTAAATCCAATCTGATTTCAAACTTCGCTCAAATGGTGGCATTTGTACTTCAAAATGAACAGTTTTGCAACCTTGCACAGTTGATGGACATTGGGGGAACATTTCTTGCATCTAGTGCAGACTGTGAGCGAGGTTTTAGCTCTCTCACAGGCTGAGAAACTGTTTAGGTGATACCAATTGGATGGAATTTCTATTAGTCTAAATAGAGTTTACAAAGAATGGGTAAATGCCAAAGACAGGAGAGAGAACAAATAACTGAGTGTCTTAAATATGTATGCTACATTGTTGTTGTTCTGTGCAGTTTTATGTCAAATATTTTGTAAACCTACATAAACTGTGCCATATGTGCATTTAGTTCGCACATACTTTTGTCACAGGAAAAAAATTTGCACAACATAAGATTTCTGCGCACACTGACTACTAAAAATTAGAGGGAACATTATATCTGAAAAAAAATGTGTGTAGTTAGTAACTTAACAGCACCAGCCAGTCCCTGATGCTCTGAATTGCATACGCTTTACAAAAAGGCAGAACAATTTTGACAAATGTTATTGCTAACCCAAGGTGACAAGCATAGAAAAATAGTGTGGCGAGGCTTCATGGGTACAAAGATTGCTCCATTAGTCTAACCATGACTGAAGCTGATTTATTCATATCCATCTTATTATTATAAATTATGACATAATGGGAATTTAACCATAAATTATGCATGGTAACCATTAAATTTCTTTTGTCCTTGGAGAGATGTATTGGACAACTTGTTTATCACATTAAGACCAGGGTTCAAGTACACTGAACAGTAATGATGAATACGTTCGGTATAATGACATAATGTAATGGAACAATGCATAATACAATACAAAATGCATGTTGAAGCATTTGCTCAACCAAAGACTATAAATTCTGTTAGGCAGCAGTAATTTTGTTTCAAATTGCAGAACATCATTGTTTTTCTTTCAATAGACATACTATTCATTTAATTTATAACTTGTTTTTTTATTGTTGTTCCTTCAAAAGAGGATGTCAGTTTTCAGGAACAAAATGCAAACGGGAATTTAAAACAAAGCATTTTCTGCTACTCAGAAGATTTGTTATTTACAGATTGCTAATAAATCTTAACATTAAGATAAAATCAAAAACAAAACTGTAGTGCTAGAAATTTGAAACAAGGTCCTGACAAGGGGGGCACGGACCTGAAAGCTTTTGACTGATTCTCTTTTTACAGTTGCTGCTTGGCAGTTGCGTTTTCCTGCATTTCTGTTTTTGTGTGAAATTTTAAGAGTGTTCAAAGTTCAAAGTAAAATTTATTATTAGAGTAAATAAATGTCACCACATACAACTCTGAGATTCTCTTTCCCAAAGGCAAACCTATAGAATATTAAATGTAAACTGGATCAATTAACAACAATCTGTGCAAATGCAAATACAAATAAATAGCAATAAAAATGAGAGTATGAAATAGCAAACTAAAGAGTTCTTAAAGTGAAGCAATCGGTTGTGGGAACACGAGAAATAGAATGAGTGTAGCTATCCCCTTTTGTTCAAGAGCCTGATTTTTGAGGGGAAGGAACTGTTTTTGAAACTGGTGGTCAAAGTCCTGAGGCACCTGTATCTTCTACATGATGGCAACAGTGAGAAGGGAGCATGGCCTAGGTGGTGAGGATACGGTATTTGATGATGGATGCTGCTTTTCTACAGCAACGTTTCATGTCGAAGTGCTCAGTAGTTGGGAGGGCTTTACTCATGATGTACTGGACTAACTCCATTACCTTTCGTAAGATTTTCCGCTCAAAAGCATTGGTGTTCCCATACCAGGTCGTAACGCAGCCAGTGCGCGCACACTCCACCACACAGCTATAGAAGTTTGTCAACGTTTTTGATGACATGCCGAATCTCTGCAGACGCCTGAGGAAGTAGAGGCACTGTTATGCTTTCTTTACAATTACATTTACATGATCGGTCCTGGACAGATCCTCTGAGATAGTTATGCCCAGGAATTTAACATTACTGACCCTCCCCACCTCTGATCCTCAGATGAGGACTGGCTCATGGACCTCTGGTTTCCATCTCCTGAAATCAACTATCAATTTCTTGGTCTTATTGACATTGAGTAAGAGATTACACCACTCAGCCAAATTTTCAATCTCCCTCCTGAGCTGATTCATCACCTTTGATACGGCCCACAACAGTGGTGTCATCAGTAACCTTTTATATGGTGTAAACACGAGGAACTCTGCAGATGCTGGAAACTGAAGCAACACACATCAAAGTTGCTAGTGAGCGCAGGACGAAGGGTCTCGGCCCGAAACGTTGACTGTACCTCTTCCTAGAGATGCTGCCTGGCCTGCTACATTCACCAGCAACTTTGATGTGTGTTGTTTATATGGTGTACTTAGCCACACAATCATACGTGTAAGGTGAGTAGAGCTTGGGAGCTAAGCACACAGCCCTGTGGTGCACCTGTGCTGATGGAGATTGTGGAGAAGATGTTTTTGTCAATCCAAACTGACTGGGGCATACAGGTGAGGAAATCCAGGATCCAATTGCAGAAGGGTGTAGTGAGGCCCGGATCTTGGAGTTTACTGATAAGCTTACCGATATTTATTGGAGTTTACTAATGTTTATACTGGTTTCATTTATGCCCATTGAACTTTTTTTGCAACACTTTGCAACTTGCAAAATTCAGTATCTGTAGCTTCAGGCGATGAACTCGTGGATGAAAGGATCTATTTAAATGAAGAGGAAATCACAAGAATAAAGTATTCCCCTTCAGTTGAGCTAAAACTATACATGTAACTGCATAAATATCATGTGAAAAGTAGCTTTATTTTTTAGCCAAGCCAAATTCAGATTAAGCCTTTTGTTGACTAAATTTACCTGAAGACTGCAGGAAGCCTGTTTAAGTTTTGAATCAACCAGTTTGTGAGTTTATCCCACCATTATCTGAACTCTATTTGGGGAAGGATCTGCAGTAATATTTATGTATCTCCATTGGAAAACTGAATTCCTACTACAATAATGACACTGCCACTGACCGTTAAGGTCAGATGGTTCCTTCCCAGAAACTATAAAGTGTAGCATTGTCAGCAGCAGCTAAAGCAAACTGCATCTTACATTTACCACAAGAACAAATCATCACAGGGAATAGTTGAATAGTTTTATCCCGTAGACAACAGGTCACTGAATAAGAGGATAGAGAATGACATGATTTCATTAATCATGGTTGGATAAACCATGTATTCCCATTGGCTCAAATGCTTAATTCCATCTTGATCCTAAAGCAGTTCTCTTTCATTTACAGTATATTAATCCTGTAAATATTAACGCAAAGTTTAATGTTAAAGCATACCTTCAGCAACAACCATGCATTAAGATAATTTGTATGAAGATAATGAACTGCAGTCGATCTGTATTTAGCATTCTCCTGCATTTGGTCTTCACAATGTGGTCTGCTTTGCAATGGAGAAGCTAAATACAGATTGAATGAAGCACCGGTCCAGTACCTAAGTTCAATTTGCAGGAGTGTTGCAAAACTTCTGTTTGTCTCTCACTTTAATTCCCCATTCCACTCTGATATAATTGTACGTGGCCTCCTGTACTGTTACATTGAGATTTGAAGCAAGTTTAAAGAATGATACCTCATTTTCCTGCCTTGAGGACTCGTATCAAACTCTCCAACTCAAGCTACCTTATTTTATTTTCTCTTCAGTCACCTTTCTATTACATTGCCTCAGTTTTCCTCATTCTATTTGTATACCTTGGCCTACTAGGCATAGCCTATAGTCAATAGCCCTGCTATTTCCAACACGTAGTACATACAAATAAGTATACTCTCATTTCAATTCCATTTGGATTTAGCCAACAGAAATATTCCCCTTGTTCTACCCATCAATTCCCCTTCTTCTCAACTACGAAAAGTTACCTTTTTTTTTTACTTCTTTCCCCGTTCTGATAAAAAGGCTTGGACTCAGTTATTCTTTCTGTAGTTATAGCCTAATCTATTGAGTGTCTCTAGTATTTTCTATTTTTTTATCATATTTCTAGCGTCTGTGGTATTTTGATTTTTAGTAAAGAGCACAAGGATGGCCTGCAGAAGACATGATCTATTTCTGAAAATGTCTACTTGTTATATTTGCAGAAAGTCAAACAACACAGAACAATATATACAATGTTAACTCATGGAATTCTCACTGGAAACACAGAACATACTTTAAAGTAGTCCTTCAAATGTACAAATAATTCAGCATTACCAAAATGTGAATCCACCAAATTCCCCAAGATCATCACAGTATGCTCAATTTTATATAGGCTGGAGTCCACTTTACTAACCCCTCTGCAAACCCTCCCACTATTATTAGAAATGTTTAAAACTGGTTGAACTGCTGTATATATCTATATTTTAAAAATACAACCTGTTAAAAACTAAAAATAAATACTTTCAAAAGCAATCAATTAATATAAAGTAATGTAAAACTTAATTAATACTAATGAAGTTAGTTCTCTGCAACTGCTGCAAAACTGGGGACAGAATGTGATGGTTTTCCAGCAGAGTGAGTTAATATAATTTAGTGGTAGGCCAATGGAAGTCTGAAAGTTTATTTTGGGTCAATATCTGTAAGGCTGAATTGCACAAGTTTTGAAGTCAGTAGCAGCCGTGGGTGTTCTTCTCATGAATATGTTCTGGCACTGTAATGTTACTGTCCAAAGAGGTGTAATTCAAGGACAAAGACACCATACTGAAGCTAGCGTCTTAAAAGAAATCGGACATTTATCAGTCAATGCTCTGGCATGGGCTATAATTTGCAAAATTCTTAGTCCAAAGTCTACTTGTTCAATAACCTGCACCATCGACTGACCAAATACACTTTAGAAAACCAACAAGGTTACCAAATGTTCTCCTCCTGGTTTATTTTTATTATTATTCTGCAGTTGTATGATGGTAGTGTTTGTGAATAATAAGGCTATTTCCACCTTAAGGATTGTGTCATGTGACTGACTGTGTTTATGAAGTGTTGGAGTTTGTGAAGTGTATTTGAATAAACTACACCCACTTTGAGACCTTCAAATCTCATATATCTAAGTCTAGGCAACAGTAATCTATTTCATTGGAAGAACCAATTGAACACAAATACTTTGTAGGATAGGGTAGACTGTAGGAAGCTCTTGCCTTTATCCAGGGGAAATGAGATGATTTAAGGGAACTGTAGGCAGACGAAATTTAGAGGGCACACGAGGGGTCCTTCTTCACCTAGAGAATGGTAAGCATCTGAAATTCATTGACTAGGAGATTGGGTGAAACTGAAAGCTTTTCAGACACTAAAATGAACATTTGAATCATTTAGGCATAGGAATGAAGCAAATGGTAGAGGATGGGATTAATGTAGAAGAAAGCTCTAAATTAGGATGTGCCTTTGTAGCACAAACTCTGTCCTACTGTTCCCAGAAACATGGCTGCGTTTGATTTCTATCTACTAAATGAGCTTGTGATGTGACCATACTGAAGGGTTTATGAGCCAACTTAATTTTGGCATTTTTTCCCAATTATATTGTTATTTTTGATTGGGTTCGATGTACATTTCCTGGAACTAACAGCACAAATACAAGACGTTCGGTCTGGACCAATGTTTATTCTTCACATCAGCTTTCTCCCCTTCTCTCCTCCCTCCCAATATGCTTCATCAAATTTCATCAGAAGTTCTTCTTTTTCTTTGTTTTCTCTGGTAGTTTCTTAGCTTTACCTCAAACACCCAGGTGGTTTAACTCTATGTTCTTACTCAGTAAATATACAGTATAGGTTTTGATTCTGGCCAGATGATAAATAATCTCTGCTACAGAATTCCAACACAGGCAAAAAGTTAGTCAGGCAGCCTGAAATGCAGTGTAGAGCTACACCCTTTCAACACTTTGCATCTGACTTTGGACAGAGACAAGAGAGAGAATGTCAACTGATTATTCCCCTCAATAAATACTATCTGACTTGCTGAGTTAGAACCATAGAACACTACAGCACAGAATATAGGCCATTCGGCCCTTCTAGTCTATGCTGAAACATTATTCCACTAGTCCTATTGACCTGCATCCAGTCCATAACCCTCCAGACCTCTCCCATCCATGTACTTATCCAATTTATTCTTAAAACTTAAGAGTGAGTCTGCATTTACCACGTCAGATGGCAGCTCGTTCCACACTGCCACTTCTCTCTGAGTGAAGAAGTTCCCCCTAAACCTTTCCCCTTTCACCCTAAAGCCATGTCCTCTTGTATTTATCTCTCCTAATCTAAGTGGAAAGAGCCTATTCACATTTACTCTGTCTATACCCCTCATAATTTTGTAAACCTCTATCAAATCCCCCCTCATTCTTCTATGCTGCAAGGAATAAAGTCCTAACCTGTTCAATCTTTCCCTGTAACTCAACTCCTGAAGACCTGGCAACATCATAGTAAATCTTCTCTGCCCTCTTCCAATCTTACTGATATCCTTCCTATAGTCAGGTGACCAGAACTGTACACAATACTCCAAATTTGGCCTCACCAGTGTCTTATACAACCTCCCCATAACAACCCAACAGCATTTTGCGTGTAACACACATCAAAGTTGCTGGTGAACGCAGCAGGCCAGGCAGCATCTCTAGGAAGAGGTACAGTCGACGTTTCAGGCCGAGACCCTTCGTTAGGACTAACTGAAGGAAGAGTTAGTAAGAGATTTGAAAGTGGGAGGGGGAGGGGGAGATCCAAAATGATAGGAGAAAACAGGAGGGGGAGGGATGGAGCCAAGAGCTGGACAGATGATTGGCAAAGGGGATATGAGAGGATCATGCGACAGGAGGTCCGGGGAGAAAGACAAGGGGGGGGGGACCCAGAGGATGGGCAAGGGGTATAGTCAGAGGGACAGAGGGAGAAAAAGGAGAGTGAGAGAAAGAATGTGTGTATCAAAATAAATAACGGATGGGGTACGAGGGGGAGGTGGGGCATTAGCAGAAGTTAGAGAAGTCAATGTTCATGCCATCAGGTTGGAGGCTACCCAGACGGAATATAAGGTGTTGTTCCTCCAACCTGAGTGTGGCTTCATCTTTACAGTAGAGGAGGCCGTGGATAGACATGTCAGAATGGGAATGGGATGTGGAATTAAAATGTGTGGCCACTGGCAGATCCTGCTTTCTCTGGCGGTTCAGCAAAGCGGTCTCCCAGTCTGCGTCGGGTCTCGCCAATATATAGAAGGCCACATCGGGAGCACTGGATGCAGTATATCACCCCAGCCGACTCACAGGTGAAGTTTCGCCTCACCTGGAAGGACTGTCTGGGGCCCTGAATGGTGGTAAGGGAGGAAGTGTAAGGGCATGTGTAGCACTTGTTCCGCTTACAAGGGTAAGTGCCAGGAGGGAGATCAGTGGGGAGGGATGGGGGGGACGAATGGACAAGGGAGTCGTGTAGGGAGCGATCCCTGTGGAAAGCAGAGGCGGGGGGGAGGGAAAGATGTGCTTAGTGGTGGGATCTCGTTGGAGGTGGCAGAAGTTGTGGAGAATAATATGTTGGACTCGGAGGCTGGTGGGGTGGTAGGTGAGGACCGGGGAACCCTATTCCTGGTGGGGTGGCAGGAGGATGGAGTGAGAGCAGATGTGCGTGAAATGGGGGAGATGCGTTTGAGAGCGGAGTTGATGGTGGAGGAAGGGAAGCCCCTTTCTTTAAAAAAGGAAGACATTTCCCTCGCCCTGGAATGAAAGGCCTCATCCTGAGAGCTGTGTGTTGCTCACCAGCAACTTTGATGTGTGTTGCACGTTCACCAGCAACTTTGATGTGTGTTGCTTGAATTTCCAGCATCTGCAGAAATCCTGTTGTTAGCATTTTGCATGTGTTGCTCTTCCAGCATCTGCACAATGTCTTGTGTTAGAGTGAACTATTTTTTTGCATGAGTAAATTGTGGATTCCAGAAATACCAACTTTTGTGAGACAACTTATCGTCAATCAAAGATGGGATTGAGATTTGGCATACTAGTCCCTACTGATTCCCATTTTTGTTTAGTGTATTTATATCTATTGAGAAAAGGGTTTGATCAAGGAAGAGAGCACCCTACGTACAAGAAGAAAAGCTTCCTGTTTCTGACTCTGAATGCATAATTGAAAAGATAGAATGGTGAATACACGAAAGGGAGTATTATTTGTTAAGTCTAGACAACAGAAATCTATTTCACTGGAAGAACTGATTGAACATAGCTACTTTATTGTATAGGGTAGACTGCAGGAAGCTTTTCCCTTTATGAAAGGGAAATTAAACTAGAGTATGAGGATGTAAGGAAAGTGTAGGGGGAAGAGATTTAGAGGGCACACAATGGGTCCTTCTTCATCAGAGAATGGTAAGCACCTGGAATTTATTAACTGGGAGAGTGGGTGATAATAGGCAGAAGAAAACTCATATTTCATTCTGCTAAATATGTACATCTATTTTTTATTACTGCTAGACTTTGACTGCCTTGACTCAACCAGACTACCATGTAGAGAAGGGGATAGCATCAGTCTTATTGAATAGTTGATGTTAAAACCCAGATGTTTTACTTAATGTGACCAATGACTATGAACTCAGTCCAAACTGGATTTATTAAAAGAAGATTATGCTTAACAACTGTATTGGAAATACCTGTGGTTCTAACTTTGGTAGATGAGGGTAAAGCATTGGATGTCATATTCCTTGAGTTTCATTAACAATTTGATAAGGTCATTTTTAGGAGACAAATGGCTAAAATAAAATCTCATGGGACCCAGGCTTAAACATAAATAGGGTTATTAATTGGCTAGATATGCTGGAGCTCTAGGTAGTTGTCAATCATAAGTTTACTAATTGGGAAACTTTGTTCAGTGATGTCCCAAAGGGTATGATTTTTAGATCTTGACATTCATAATATTTATTAATGACCTCAAGAAAAATATGAACAACATAATGGTTAAATCTCTGCCTCCATTATATGCAGGAAGTGGCAAGCAGGTCACTTAATTGAAGTATAAATTGCAATTAGTTTTAAAAGATAAAGGTAATGCATTTTAAAAATGAAAATAAAAAAAATAATGAAAATAATAAGCATGAATGCCATGGAAAGCTGCATAATCAAAATAAATTTTAATAATAAATAGACTAGGTCATTTAGTATCATCAAATATTGCAAATGTCACAGGATTCAATGGTCCAAAGGTTCAGTGAGCTTATCCACATAACAGAGGAACCTGACAAAACGGGCTGGTTTCTCATTTAATCCATGTCACTGTTGAGATACCCAGGCACCTCACTGAAGGCTGTGGTAAACACAGTATGTTTGACTTTGACATTCAAGTGTTATAGAAAGGATAAACAGACCCACACAAAATCTCTGATTATTTACCAATGAGTCCGTTTGAAATGTGTAAACGCTGATTGAAAAAAGGGTTGAATTTGTCTGCAATATCCCTGTGGTAAATACTTGGTGGTGCTCATATTCAAAGATTGCTTGTGTTTAGAACATTAACCAGGAGAATGATATGGCAAGTCTTCTTGCTTAAAGTGTGAATTCAGTGAATATTATTGTATAGTAACTGGCATTCTAATAATGGGTAAACCTTGCTTAAGTGATGATAAACTAAGATGAAAATAAAAAGCAGAATAGTTTAAAACCAATGGCATAGCCTAATTATCAATGCCTACATTTGGTTGCCCATAGGAAGACTGAAATACCAAATACAGTTAAAATTTTACACTCTGTAAATTTTAGAATTTACAGACAGTCCACTCAAAAGTGTTGCCAACAACTAGCAAGGTGGCAGGTCTGACTGACCACTAGATTTGTGAATGACTGAAGAATGCTCTTTACTCTGATGCATCTTGTTTTAACATTAGGATTTCTGTAATAACACCAGTATAAAGTAATCCATTTGCTCTCTTTACAATTGTCAAACTAGTATTATCAAAATGTAGTAAACTGCTGAAATGATACAATACGTTATTTTTAATTGTGACTTGATTTTTTTAACTGAAATACAGTGGCAAATATTTTCACCCAAAATAATAATATCGCACCATTTTACTCGACTATGATATCTTCTGACAATATTAGCATGATATGCTTTTTAATCCAAAATCTGTGAATTTTGTTATTTTATTTGTTCATATGAATGTTTTCGTGTGGGCACATGGTCAAGTGGTTAAGGCATTGGACTAGCGACCTGAAAGTCGTGAGTTTGAGCCCCAGCCAAGGCAACATTTGTTGTGTCCTTGAGCAAGGCACTTAATCACACATTGCTCTGTGATGACACCGGTGCCAAGCTGTATGGGTCCTAATGCCATTCCGTTGGACAACATTAGTGTCATGGAGAGGGCAGACTTGCAGCATGTGCAACTGCTGGTCTTCCATACAAACTTGCCCAGGCCTGCGCCTTTATATGAATGACTTCAGTTCCTTTTGGAACTCTGCTGCAGGTTTATGGGGCTCGATTGCATTTATATTTTCCACAAGTTAATGCTGCCTAAATTTGCTATTTTTTCCTTTAAGTTTGTTATTTAAATTTTGTGGAAATACATTGACTGAAATGAAAATATATTAATAATGCTTTTTGTAGTTTAAAATGAAAGATTTTCTTGATGTAATTTCTTGCTAATTCTCAAATATGTGGCTTGAGAGGTATGAATGCATAAAATACAGGTTCCTTAGAATGAATAATGGTGCTTGAAATACAATGCAATCAATGAGTGACTGATTATGATTTTCAGGGCAGTTTCAGTCCCATAGACTCAATATTCATGGATGCCTTCTAAAATCAACTTTCTAATGACTGAAGTGGAGAAAAGTTAATTGCTAATGTAGCTCCATTTCATACCATTTTATTGATAATGAAAACAATAAAAGTAATTGGTCATGGACTTGGAAGTCATTGCCAAAAGCTTGCACTTTAAACAACAAATTTTAATGGTTGAATTTTTCCTGCTTGATGAACATGTAGATGAATTCAAACAAATCTGCAGCTGTTAATCATTAATTTTCATTAATATTTTGATTAGTATTGTGTTTTGTAACAATATTAGATCATTATCTCCTCTGCAGTTGAGGTATTGAAAAACAGTCACAATATATGAGAACAAATAATCACATTGATATTTGTTTTCTGCAGTCAAAAATGTCATTTAGAGTTTATAAAATTAAAAAGAAATCCTTTTCACTCATTCCGGAACAAATCTATGAGCAGTTGCCCACTACAATATGATAGGATTTTGTCCATTAATCTTTTGTGTCATTGGAAGTTTTCATAATTAAATGTACGAGCAAAGTCTTACTGAGGTTTAATACAACTTTATATTTAATAACTCTTTGCCTCCAAATGGTATTCTTCAAAATATTGAACTTTAATCTGAATCCAATCGCATAGCTGTCATTCAAGTTGGGTGGTGAATCTGTGAAATTCATTGCCACAGACGGCTTTGGTGGCAAGTCGTTGGGTATACTTAAAGCAGATGTTGATAGGTTCTTGATGAATAAGGCCATCAAAGGTTACAGCGAAAAGGCAGGAGAATGGGGTTGAAAGGCATAATAAATCAGCCATGCTGGGATGGCTGAGCAGACTCAATGGCCTTATGGTCTCATGGTCTTTTTTTAAGTTAGTATTACAAAAATGGTTTAACTTATTACCCCTGCTGTTTTGGCACAGAACATGACAAGGGTGGAAGCAGGGATAAGAAAATGGCAAAGTGTGTCTTTCTGGTTTTGTTATGAATAAGCTATCATACCTGCCTGATTTTCCTTGCTCCTTCACATGACAATGCGGCACTTATTTAAGTTGCAGGGTTAGATTGTAGATGGGATTTGCTGTTTTTAGATCAAAGAAGGTTAAAAGGAGATTTGGTGGAGGTGTACAAAATCACAATCAGTTTGGATAAGGTAAATATAGAGAAGCTGTTACTATTAGCAGGAAGTTCAGAAAAGAAGGAAAACAGATGTGAGGATTTGGGCCCTTTTTATAACAGGGTTGTGGGGAAAAGATTTTTTTTAACATTGCATAATTATGATCTGGAAATTGGTGCAAATAAAGATAGTGGAAACATGATCAAACCAGGCTTTCAAAATGGCATGAGGTAAATGTTGACAAACAATAGTTTGTAAGGATTTTGGGGAAAAAAGAAGGAATGGGAATGATGAATTGCACTACAAAACAAGAACCATAGATCATAGGCGCCTTCTCTGCTGTTAATCGATCTTGTCCTTGAAATCTAACCAATTTCTACAATTGAAGTAACAAGGTGCATCCGAGCACCAACCAATGTTTAAGTTATTATTTGAATTTAATAATGCTAAGATGCCAACCTTGCAACTTTAGGCATAATTTACCTGGATCCTCTATTTTCTCTTAAACAGACTCCAGTCTGTTCAGAGAAGTAACAACATCTCCTCCACAATCTCCATCAGCACAGGTGCACCACAAGGTCGTGTGCTTAACTCCCTGCTCTACTCACCTTATACTTTGGATTGTGAGGCTAAGCACAGCTCCAATGCCATATTTATCTTTGCTGATACCACTGTCATTGGCTAAATGAAAGGTGGTGATCAATCGGCATATAGGAGGGAGATTGAAAATCTGGTTGAGTGGTGCCACAACATCAATCACTCACTCAATGTCAGTAAGACCAAGGGGTTGTTACAGGAAGAGAAAATCAGAGGTCTGTAAGCCAATCCTCATTGGGGGATCAGAGGTGGAAAGAGTCAGCAACTTTACGTTCCCTGGTGTTATCATTTCAGAGGACCTGTCCTGGGCCCAGCACCTGAGTGGCATTACTAAGTAAGTATGGCAGCACCTCTACTTTCTTAGAAGTTTACGAAGATTCGGCATGCCATCTAAAACTTTGACAAACTTCTATAATGTGCAGTGGAGAGTATATTGACTGGTGGCATCATGGCCTGATATGAAAACACCAATGCTCTTGAATAGAAAAGTCTACAAAAAGTAGTGGATACTACCCATTCCGTCATGGGTAAAGCCCTCTAAACTATTTAGCACATCTACACGGAGTGCTGTGGCAGGAAAGCAGCATCCGTCATCGAGCAACCCCCACCACGTACATCATGCTTTCTTCTTGCTGCTGCCATCAGGAAGAAGGTACAGGGGACTCGGGGCTCACACCACCAAATTCAGGAATAGTTATTACCCCTCAAACATCAGGCTCTTGAACAAGAGGGGACAATTTCACTTGCCCCATCACTAAACTGTCCTCACAATCTATAGACTCACTTTCAAGGAATCTACAACTAATTTTCTCAATATTGATTGCTTATTTATTACTATTATTATTTTGAATTTTTTCTTGTTTTGTATTTGCATTGCTTGTTGTTTTTTGTCGATTCTGCTGTGTTTCTTGTACTTACCGTGAGTGCCCAAAAGAAACTGAATCTCAGGGTTGTATATGGTGACATATGTGCACTTTGATAATAAATTTACTTTGAACTTTGAAGTTACATCTAGGAAGTATGTCTTCTCACCACAACTCTCAATAGCTGCTGTACTTACTGTTTTCTATCACATGTCGATGGGAATATGTTGAGGGATTGGTGGACTGCACATTAAACATGGGTAGCAAAAGATAAGCACTCTGGGATAATGGGTTACATAATTTGCAAGTAACCAATAAAGGCCTTTTTTACTGGGATAAAAAGATATTCGGATTAATAGATCATACAACTCAGAGGTTCATATCAAATAAAAACAGCGTTAGAGGTTAGAGAGAATAGAAGAAAAGTCTGTGATGTGTACAGTCTAAAATTGTCTAGGTAATGATTACTTGTGGTTATGCGAAGTTGTAAAATCCACTAATTTCAGTCCCAGGAACCAAAGATGGCATGCTATTCCTGAAGATTACACTGAGCATCATGCACAAGACCGAATGCAAAGGTCAGAGATGGACAGAGAATTAAAGCAGCACATGACTGCATGCTCAGTGTTGCCCATTTCGTCTGAGTGGCAGTGTTGTGCAGAGTAGCTACCCACTCTGCATTTGGTATTTCCATTGTAGAGGGGGGAATATCCTGAGCACTGACTGTAATATTCTGAATGAGAGCAAGTACAAATCAATTACAATCAAAATACAAATCAATTCAATCAAAGGACTGTGTAGATCCTGGGATGGTGGGAAGAGGTAATAGGGCAGGTGTTGCTTGGGAAAACGTCATGAGAAGCAAGTGGTGGTGGATACAGAGCTGAAGATCAGGAATAGCTCACCAAAATTCACTACTCTCCTGCTTATGTTTATCCTGAGCTGCTACTCTAGATATCGTTGAATTTAACTGGAGATTTGCATCAAGTGTGGTAGAAACTAGGTGCAACATCTTGTTCTCAGACTTCTTGATCCTACCTAATTTAAGTTTTATAAAGTTTAGATATTTGTTTGAAACAAAATTCCAATGTATCTTTTACTCAAGTATGGTGTTGCTTTCAAAATAGAAACCTTATATTCTGTCTGGGTAGCCTCCAACCTGATGGCATGAACATTGACTTCTCAAATTTCCACTAATGCCCCACCTCCCCCTCATACCCCATGCGTTATTTATTTATATACATACATTCTTCTTCTCTCTCTCCTTTTTCTCCCTCTGTCCCTCTGACTATACCCCTTGCCCATCCTCTGGGTTTCCCCCCTTCCCCCTTTTCTTTCTCCCTAGGCCTCCTGTTCTATGATCCTCTCATATCCTTTTTGCCAATCAACTGTCCAGCTCTTGCCTCCATCCCTCCCCCTCCTGTCTTCTCCTATCATTTTGGATCTCCCCCTCCCCCTCCCACTTTCAAATCTCTTACTAGCTCTTCTTTCAGTTAGTCCTGACGAAGGGTCTCGGTCCAAAACATCGACTGTACCCCTTTCTAGAGATGCTGCCTGGCCTGCTGCATTCACCAGCAACTTTTATGTGCGTTGCTTGAAATTCCAGCATCTGCAGATTTCCTCGTGTTTGCTAATGCCATTAAGCTGATATTTTTGAGTTGACTATTCTGATCCAACTCCACCAGCTTTTCATTCTGGCAGCATATGATTTTTCTTGTGTGCATAGTTTATTGTAGAAATCCCAGTATTAACTGCCAGTGATTCACCTCTCTGCCGCTCTCCACTATTTTATCTAAAGGTACACCATTAAGTACGGCTGTCTCACAACTCTGGGTTCTTGGCTTTTTTTCCCTGACCTTGGATGCTATCATGTAGATTTTGTATATTCTCTTGAGGGTTGAATGTTTTTTTTTCAGGATGCTCCCAAGCGCTAGTTGCTAGGTTATTAGCAATTGTAAATTGCTTGCTCTGTTGCCGACTGGCAGGATAGTTGGGGATGGGGAGGTCATGTCGATAGAGATAAGAGGAAAAGTGATAGGGCCATGATAGACAGTGCAAGCTGGTGAGCTGACAGGCCTGTCTCGTACTGTGTGATTCAATGCTGGTTATAGCCTTTTCCTGCAGAGTCCAACAAATCAAGATGCAGCTTCTCCCTAGGTTAGAGTAGGGTTCCATTCCTGTGGGCCACAGATTTTCGACATAGCAGAAGATGCCTGTAGTAGTTGACTAATCTATCCCACTTGTTAAAGTGATTTTTGGGTTTATGTCATTTACTTTTAGCAAGTGGCTTTGGCTACCAGTCTTCTGCTCCTTGATAATGTATTGTGAATTTAATTTGGAACAATGCATTCCTAAAAGCTGTGGATCCCAGTCCAGATGTTGCTGGTGTCTGTGGGATTGATGTGAATCAGAAGGTGGGAAGTTTGTATGTAGTTTCAAAAGAAAGCATTGTCTATACTTTGTAAATATGGTGTTTTCCTTTGTGTTTAGCAAAAAAATATCGAGCCCCACGTTGGGCCAGCGGACCTTTCCACTGAAAGCTTCTCCATGTGATGTCTGCTGTATCTTGTTTTGTTGAATAAAGAAGCTGCTTTGTATCGACCAGTAATCCTCTCTGGTGATTTCACTCATGCAACAACACCACTTGTCTCCCAAACACTCAGTCATATGTATGGACTATGCACCAATTAGGGATTCATAACCTGTATGTACTAACTAACCTTGCTAAAAGCCATAAGGATTAGACATTTAAAGTCTAACTGAGTTTCAGCACTGTAATATCATAGATCTTCCTCTAGTTCCAAAAACAAAATACAATGGATGATATCATTAAGATACATCTGGAAAATTCATGTTATTTTGGTATGTAAGTGCCCCAATTGTTAGTGAAAGGTGCTCATAAACAGTAATTGAATGTTGTGTTGTTCTCTTCCTTGGTATGCAGTTGTGAGATTTCCATATTATGACGTCTTGTGCAAGAAGGCCATTTCAGTATATCGTGGCTATCTGGAAAACAAGTGCAGTATCATTTCCAGCTAACATCCCAATAATGTGTTCTCCTCATGTTCCCTTTGACTTCCTCCAAGTTCCACAAATCACCTATATCAGCAAGTATTTACATTTATCAAGTAACCTACAACCCATTTGACTTTGAGATATGAGGAGAAATACGAGTACCAAGGCAAAACCTACAATTAGGCATTGTAGGCCAAGGCTGATTTCTAGTCACTGGAATTGTGTGGTGGCACATCCACTTGATGCAGAACCTTTATGCCCATTGTTCTCCAGTGTGATTGACTCCTCTGTCAAATTGATGCCTACTGGTTGAGTCTTTACCTGATACTTCAGATCTCTCTCCAATTCAAATTTGGCCATGATCTCAGACATGCTCATTTTTCTTTTGTACTCTGTGCATAAAGGAAAGAACTCCTGTGCAAAGATGAATATCACTAGATATGTTAAAACTTAGCGTACCATTGGAATTTTCTGCATTGTTCTGCATTGCAACCTATCAAATGTGCTGTTTCAGATGCCAATGAATTCTAGGCTAGTATGTTCCATGGCAAATATTTTCAAAGAAAGAAGGATTTGCACTTATGCAAGATTTGTTGCATTCCCTTATGGATGTCCGAACTGACTGTGCAGGTAGATGGGATTAGTTTAATTTGGCATATTGTCAGCCCAGTCTTCAGGGCCTATGTTCCTGTCCTGTACTGTTTGATATTGTAACTGATTTACGGCAAGTGAAGTACTTTAGATCTCCAGTTACTGTTGTGCATGACAAGAGGTCTGATGACTTAATCGTCTTGGGGAGCTTTCTTTAAAGGTAACTTGGAAACTCTCACTTTGTGAAATTTTGGTCTATATTTCTCATTGGAATTTGGACTAAGTGTGAATACATTTAGTTTGTTGCTACATTTAAGCTGAAATAGCTGAGGCTTTCTTGTTCTGGAGAATTGTCCAAACTTAAAAGGACTTCATGGTCAAAATATGGTGTCCTATTTATAAATTAGTATGAATGCTTTATCATTGTACAATAATAGCATGGTGGTTTATGAAATGAAATATTGATACTGTGGATTTTGGTGCATCATTTTGCTGAGTTGTCAGTTGAGTAAAAGCATCACACTGGAGAATTCAATGTGATGTGGGTCAGTGTCCTACCTGTCGTGGAATAGTGTAGGAATGATCTTTGAACCTGCGGAGGAAATCATCCCATTCTTTGTTATCAGGGAGAAGGTAGTGCTGATTTTCCAAATAAGCACCAAACACGAAGTGTGTTACAGACTTTGTACTCAACTAAGTACTGCAACTGTCTATGTCATGACAGATGACACATAACCTGTAATTTTTAGCTATTACAGTAGATGGTGCTGCTCAAATATTTCCTATGAAAGTCACGTATATTGTAACATGCACAGGTACATGAATGCCCAGGTGCAATGAAAAACTTTCCTGCAGCATCATAGGCACATGGTATCATATAAACAGCAGTCACAAGACATACATAAATTAAACATTACTTATGCACAATGTTTACAGAAAAAAAGGCAATTAGAAAACAAGACAAAGTACATATTAACACAAAGTGATCAGAGTAATCATAGTGTTTCTAAACTATATTTACAGGTTTCTTCAAGAACTGAATGGTGAAAGGAAGTAACTGTTCTTGAACCTAATGGTGTGGAATTTTACAATCTGTACCTCCTGCCAGATGGTAGCTGCAATAAGATGACATGGGCTGGATAGGGGGGATCTTGATGATGGATAAACAGGAGAAAGACTGCAGATGCTGGAATTCTAAAGCAACAAATGCAAAATGCTGGAGGAACTCAGCAGCTTAGGCAGCATCTGTGGAAATGAATAGGTAGTCTGTGTTTCGGGCCAAGACCCTTCATCAGGACTGAGAAGGAAAGGGAAAGACGCCAGAATGATGATGGGTGTTGCTTTACTGGGGCAGTGTCTCCTGTAGACAGCACTGATCACGTGGAGGCGTATGCCTAGGATGTATTGGGCTAAGACTACAACTCTTGGCAACTTCACTATCAGACCATGATATGTCTGCACATTTTCAATCATAGATCTGCAGAAGTCTGGTAGGTTGCTTGGTGACAAGTCAACATTCTTAACCTCCTAAGAAAGTAAATAATGCTAGTGTTTTTTTTGATGATTGCCTATATATACTGGGACCAAGACATTTCATCTAATATGTTAATACCCAGGAATTTAAAGCTGCTGGCTGTCTGCATTACTGATCCCACAATGTAGATGGGTGCATATTTGCTTTCCTTCCCCTTCCTGAAGCTATCAATCAATGCTTTAGTTTTCCTGATGTTGAGTGAGACGTTGTTGTGGCAGCACCACTCAACCAGGTGTCCTATTTTGCTCAAAGTAATTATAGTTCTGCTAATCTGTAGTGATTAGGGTTTTGTCTGCTGGTTGAAAATCTGAATGGTAGAAGGGAAATAGCCGTTCCTGAACCTTATGATGTGGGACTTCTGGCTTCTTTACCTCCAGTTAGAAGGTAACTAAAAAAATGGCAACATCTGAGTTTACTTATAGTAAAAATGTGGAAACCACATTTAAATGAACAAATACTAAATTAAAATGGGATGTGTTTTCATTCAAAGAACCATTGCGAATAGATTCCCAATATATACTCAGTGGCCACTTTATTAAACACACCTGTACATCTGCTCGTTAATGCAAAAATCTGAACAGCCAATCATGTTGCAGCAACTCAATGCATAAAAGAAAGTACACAAAGTCAAGAGATTCAGTTGTTGTTCAGACCAAACATTAG